>NC_049170.1:144685638-144988735 GCF_009769625.2 Cygnus olor | reverse complement strand
GAAAGGAAAGGAAAGGAAAGGAAAGGAAAGGAAAGGAAAGGAAAGGAAAGGAAAGGAAAGGAAAGGAAAGGAAAGGAAAGGAAAGGAAAGGAAAGGAAAGGAAAGGAAAGGAAAGGAAAGGAAAGGAAGGGTTTTGGATTTGTTTGCCTACAATGCTTTGTACAGAGAGGCCTTGGTACATGAATGATAACCCTAATTGCAACTCCTTCAAAATAATACTGACTTAAAAAAAAAAAAAAAAGGAATAAAGGAATACATTTATTTCCCATAAATCCCATCTTTAAGTAGATTTAATATATCCATGAAAACATACATTTTCTCCAGTTATCATCAGAATTAAACTGGTATGCACAAACTTTTACAGCATTTGACATTAAAACTTTTCTCTCTCTTTTTTTTTTTTTTTTTTTTTTTAATGAATTAAGACACCTAGCATGGTTTTACAGTTATAAATAGGAGAGAAATATATCATTCCAGTCAAAGTATGTCAATACACAACAGCTCTCTTATCAGTTCACAGGAAAAGTTAGGTTAAAATTTTGCAAAATGAGTTTAATTAAAATGTCTACCTATCACTATTTAAATAGTAGCTATCTTTATGTCAGTTACATTTTTTTCTGTGAATTCTCTTCTCTTCAAGATATTAATAAACATCTTTAGTCATGCTTTTTCATTCTTCTTCAAAAAATATGTTATTAATGCAATAATATAAATCATTAGGAACCATGCGAAAATACAATCCTTTATCTTTATTAAACCCTGGATGCATACAAGCTGCCACTCTTAGTCAAGCTAATGAAGGAACATAAAGGACCCTTATAGCGTCATAGGACCAGCTATGGCGAAAGCTGAAGGAATTATTCTTCATTTAAATTGAGAATAAATCTCCTCTTGAACCAATATAGGCTAGAATTTCATCCACACTGAAGAGTGAATTTCAAATTCAGAGAGAGTTGAACTCAGACATGCCATTACTTGACTTAAATGCCATGCTAGAAGTCAATGGCTTATTCTAGCTTGAGGAAATTTACCTCACAAAGAATTTTGTGTGATCGTGGTGGTTTTATTCAGCTGGGCAGCTGAGCTCCACCATAACTGCTCTCTCACTCCCCATCGTCAAAGAGAAAGGGTAAGAATACCATGAAAAGTGCTCAAGGTTGAGATAAGGACAGGGAGATCCCTTATGAATTATTGTCATGGGAGATTAATGCCATTTATGGGAGATTAATGCCATTTATTGTCTATCACTGGAAGACTAGAACAATGAGATATATGTACATAATATTATATTATTATTGGAAGTGTTAAAAACCAGGTTTATATTATTATCGGAAGTGTTAAAAACCAGGTTTGACGGGGCTTTGGGCAACCTGATCTAGTGGAAGGTATCCCTGCCCGTGTCAGGGGTGTTAGAACTAGTTGATCTTTAAGGTCCCTTCCAACTCAAGCCATTCTATGATTATACAACTTGACTTATTAAACTAAAGAAGATGTTTGTGAATTTCTAAAGATGATTTTTAAAAAGTTAAAAAAAATATCCAGTCTTCAAATAACTAATTAATAATAATTATATCCAAAAATATATGTGAACTACTCTCTGAAAAACTAGGAATACACCATTTTTGAGATTTGTTTGCTTATGTACACTAAAAAACTACACATGCTGTTTACCTTACTGTACCTGTTAGACACCTGTACTTGATTTCCCTAATGCCCCAGGAAATTCACAGATAAGTCACCAGAGACATCAGAGAAAACATCAAAGGTAAAGATTTTATAGTTGAAAAATGCTTCTTTAATGAAACAAGTCTTGGTCATACCCCTTAAGAAGCCCAAGATAGATTATTTCAACCCTTTCATTTTTTTAATTTAAATGGAGAATATTGGAGTTTTTATAGATCACAGTTAAGTCATTTTCACTGAAGTTAAAAGCTGAAGTGAGAGTAAAATTTCAATGCAAACCACAGCTTTGCTATTATTTATGACTTTAAAAACAACTTACAAGTTCTCAACCACAGTTATTTTTGCTTGTGAGCTTTCATGCATATATTGAACATGCCCCTATATATATGAGCAAATAACGTATGTACAACACTAGAAAACAAGAATGGTATGAGTAATGAGACATATCATTCAGAAATCATATATACATACAGTTGGAAGACATCTTCTGTAGAATCTAGTTTATTGCCTCTCTCTGAGACAACACCTAGACTATTTCTGAAACATTTGTTATGCTTTTTCTGGAAAACATTTAGTAACAGGAATTATTCCTTAACTAAGAGTTCCACAACTTTACGTTAAAATGTTTTGTTTTGTTTTTTTGCTTAATATCAATTTTAAATTCCCTTTTCTGCAACTCGATTCTTGTGCTCTTTTAGTAGACACCACAACAAGACACAAGACATATCACTGATTTCTTCTGGTCTCTTCAATAAGCCACGTACTTGTCAGTGAAGGAAATTTTGTTCAATTAATTGTATATGATCTCGAATATACACCTGTATATACAAATATATCACTTGCATGCATCATAAACTGCATGTTTTATTTATATGTAGTCCATCTAATGGAGATTATTGGAGAAATCTCTAATGGAGATTTATAACCCTTCATTACTTGATTTTCTATACAGGTTATTGTATAAAATCAAACTTTGCATCTAGCAATCTGTATTTTCATTCTAGACCACAAACTCTGTAGGCAAGGCTTAATTGTAATCTTATAATTGAACATATGACAGTGTATTTTCTCTCTAGGAATTTTTACTGCTTTTGTAATAGCAGAGTCAAAGGACAAATGACAAGGTAATAATGTAAATCTATTAACTTAAACTGATATATTTAGATGAAATTCTGTGAATGTAAAAAACCTTCATGCGCTTCATTTTATTTGTATTTTGATCCCCAAATCATCACCAAAAATGTTAATTCTTGCATTTTCTTATTTCATTTCCCTGTTTAATTATACAGCTTAGCAAGTAAGGAATTGGAAGTTACTGGTAGAAGTTAACGGAAGTTACAGTGGAAGAAAAAGTGGACACATATGACTTAAAAATGAAGAATCACAATTGACAGGCCTAGATTTCATGAAATTGTGGACGTAGCACTCAAAAATATTGTTACAAAACAGGATCTTTTTTTTTTTTTTTTTTAAATAAAAAAGATGGTTTCAGAAACTTACTTGAAAAACTATGAGAAAAAAAAATAAAGTGAAAAATAAGATTTTGATCACACAAGAAATAGCGTTCAACTCTACACGTACCCAGAAGTCCACAAGAGGTACCACAAATATTCATCATTCAAGTTTAGGGACTGGACAAATGTTTGGGGGACTGGGGTAATGCATTCTGGGATTGTGCAAGACTTATTATGGGATGTTTAGTTTAGAAACCAAAAGTGGGATAAGGAAGTGGGGCAGGATCAAGGTGGATTGAGAAGAAACGAGAGTTGGAAAGTATAAGGGATAATATGGACTTGTATTGTGTAAGAAAATAATTTGTAAGCTTGTCTGGACATGCCCTGTACCTAGTCAATGTAGTCAGTTCTGTCTTCTCATTAAACTGTGATTCTGTTTTCCTTGGTGAGGAGACTGTATTTGGTGTGCATGTGCACTTATGGAGATCTGAGGGCAACAACTGGTGTGGGACCATTGGTCAGAGGGGAACTGTATCTGGGGTGTCAGCAACTGAAGAGACCCCAATGTGTGTATGCTGTGTGGGTGTGTGCATGGAAGTGCATGTCATCTGCTAGAGAGCATCAGGCTGGACTAGACAATGAGTTTAATAAGAGGGCTGGGAACCAGGCATCAGAGATGCCACAACTATATCTAAATACCAGAAAGGATCTGAGAGCTGGTTACAGTAGAGAGTGGTGGTCCAAGCTGGGTACTGGAGAGACCAAAGAATCTCAGGGAAGTCAACTAGAAAGTGTTAGACCACCTAGTGGAGAGATCCGTTTATGCATCTGTATTGTCTGTGGATGAAGCAAATGGGGAGACGTGGATTCATGAGACAACTACTCAGAGACAGGTAGAGTGTCTAAGTCCTTTACTGGAGAGAACCAGTGTGTGTGTGTCTTTGTATGCATGCACTTTTGTGTGTATGTGTGTGTGTGTGTGCGCGCGTGGATAGGTTTGTGTATCAGCAGCTGGAGTGGGGCTGTGAGCTTAAGGGATCATGTGTCTGTGTGCCAGCCCCTGAGGACAAACATGAGGATTCAGGGCCAGCTGCTCTCTCTCTCTCTATAATTTCCACTGATGGACATTCATCTTGGTCAGCTAAGAAAAGATCAGGTAATTTGTGCTTGAATTATTTGAATGAGTGGAGTGTTTTGGGGTCTGTATTGATCTGCAGGGCCAACCATGCAACTATAAACATGCAGAGAGATAGAGACAAAACCAGAGGCAGGGAGAATGCCTATTGTGACTACATACTGAGCCTCTCTACTGGCTGGTCCTGGGGATAATAGGGTTAGATGGGGTCTGTCTGCTGGATGAGGGAAAGAACATATCTAGTTATAGGCTTACCAAGCTTGCGAAGAAAGCTTTAAACTAAAGCTGCCAGGGGAGGAGAACATTGAAGCCAGTGTCAGCAGTGGCTGACCAGATATAGGAAAAAAATAAAGTGGAGGTCAGGAGGAGAGCTCCTGCAGAGAAGCTCAATGGAATTCCAGAGAGTAAGTCAGTTTCATTGGGGGCCCAAATTTAATGCCTCTACAAAAATGCATGTAGCATGGGAAATAAGTAAGGGGAACTGGAATTTTTAGCCCAGTCTCAGTGAGATGTGGTGGGATGGCTTATATGACTGGAGTGCTGAGATGGGTGGCTACAGGTTCTACAGGAGAGGTAAGCACGGAAGGAGAGGAGGTGGGGTAGCCCTCTACATTAAAGGAGGTCTTAATTATGTGGAGCTTAGTTATGGTGATGAAAGAGTCAATTGTCTCTGAACAAGATTCAGGAGAAAGAACAATGGAGATATTGTGATTGTTTGTTGTAGACCACCTATCCGGGATGAAGAAGCAGATGAAACATTCTATAAGCAGCAAGCTGTGTTGTGATTGCTAGCACTTGTTCTTGTGGGAGACTTCAAGTAGGCATCTGGGAAAGATGCCTACCGGAAACACAATACAATGGAGAAGAAACAGACTAGGAGATTCCTGGAATGTGTGGAGGATAGCTTCCAGATACAGGTGATAAGGGAACTGACTAGGGAAGGTACACCACTTGACCTGTTGTTTGTTAAAAGGGAAAGTCTTGTGGGTGATGTGTTTGTTTGAGGACATCTCAGGCACAGTGATCACGAGATGATGGAGTTCTCAATCCTTGTGGTAGCAAGGAGGTCAGAGGAAGTGCTACTCTGGATTTCCAGAGGGCAGATTTTGGCCTATTTGGGGGCCTGGTTGCCAGAGTCCCTTAGGAGGTCATTCTGAATGGCAAAGGAGTCCAGGAAGGCTAGACATTCTTCAAGAATGAAATCCTGAAGGCACGAGAGCAGGCCATCCCTATGTGCCAAAAGACAAACTGGAGGGGAAAAAGACCAGCCTGGCAGAACAGAGAGTTTCTTCTGGAATTCAGGAAAGAAAAGAGAGTTTATGACCTTTGGAAGAAGGGATATGCAACTCTGGAGGACTACAAAGGTGATGTGAGGACATGTAGGGAGAAAATTAAAAGGGTAAAAGCCCAGCTAGAACTTGACTACTGTGGTAAAAGACAAAAAAAAAAAAAAAAAAAAAGAGCTTTTAAAAATATATACACAACACAAAAGGACTAAGGACAATCTCCATCCTTCACTGTACTTATTGTATTACTATATAGTAGTAGTACAGGCAACATACTTCAAAATCTGAATTGAAAACTAGAATCCTATTCCAAATGTTTAAAAATAAACAACAATAATTTAAACTTGAGAAGTGTTTCAGGTTTATGCTTTAGTTTCATCTGTGGTGAGTCAGCTGTCAACTTATAGAAAGATCACTGGAAGTAAAGCCAAGAATGTAACAATTCACTCAGCCAAGGTAAAAGTCAGCTATTTTCCTAAGTGGTAAAACTGACAAAATTATTTCATTACTGCTAGCAATCATTTCTGTATACTAGCATATTTGTAGACCTTGGTGGCATTTTATAACTTGGGTTTAATCCACATTGGGAAAAATAATGGTCATTTAGTTCTGACCATTCCAAAAAATCTCAGATCTCACACTTAGATTATTGTTTGGAATATTTCCAGAGTTATATACTTTTTTCTTTTTCTTTTTTTTTTTTTTTTTTCCATTGCTAATTTCATCCTTTTAGAATGAAGCAAATAGTCTTTCGTTCTGGATCCACTGTTCATTTTTCAAGGCAATCTTTTTATCTTGGAGGACCAAAAGCCTTCTCCTCCCTTGATAAGTGATTGTCTAAACCCACCAAAACATAACAAAAATGTAAGTGGATCACTATAAGATATCCAGGAACATGTGGGGAATTCTTAGGTGGCCACAAGTCAGATACTCTACTATAGCACTAAATCTTACAAGATTACTTTAAATTGCATTTATCAAGGGAATATGGTAATAGTTTTAATTTTAGCCGTAATACCATCAAGCCATTCACTCAAATTAAGTAGACAGTGGAGGATACGGAAAGGTTTTAAAACTAAAGCATCTTCATGATTTCTCATACACATTAGTGCGATATACTAATGTGTAGCTTTGTTCAAGAAGATAGATATTTACACAGTGTTATTAGATATTGCAGCTCTCCTACTGCTTGATATCCATGGTTTACTCATCATTTATAGAACAAAATTCTTTTACAAAAGAATTGTATTGTATTTTACAAAATTATATTTTACAAAATTCTTTTTTTTTTAGGTTAATTGTCCCTTTCCACTCTCTCCTTTCCATGACCCTTTACGTGAGGAAGTTTTTATTCGTATATTTTTTAGAACAAAGTTCAATATATGTCCTGCATGTAAAGAAACACAAGAAGAGCTTCATGTGTTAGACCTGGAACAAAACAGAATTTGTGTGTTTCAACACACATTTATGTGTATTGAAAATATTTTTCAATTCATTACCACCATGCAAAATTACCTGGTAGAACAATGGCAGAAAGTGAAGCACAGTGTTACCATTGAGCAGCTATTCTTCAGTATTGAAGAGGAAACAGTAATGACAGTGACAAGTGAAAGGACCAAAAGCAAGAGTAGAGTGATGAAAAAAGAATAACTCAAAGGAAATAAGTTTTCAGAATGCATGTGGAAGGTGTTCCTGCCCATGGCAGGTGGGTTGGAACTAGATGATCTTTAAGGTCCCTTCTAACCCAAACCATTTTATGATTTGTTGAAATGGAAAGAGACATGAATGAAATGTGAAAGAAGTGAAACTTGTATGGATAAAGGTCGCCTTAATACTTATGGACAAAAATGTACTATACCATTCCAGTTTTGTTCTGTCTGTTGCAGCCTGGTTGGCATGCAGAATTTGAGAGTAATATTCTCTTCCAAACTTTGTATATACTTTCTCTGAGCAGTATTTTTTAATATTGAAAGCTTCATAGTTATAAATTTGACTGTTCCAATCTCTACGTAGTTTAATTGCCACCTAAGGAATGAAACAGAATAGTCAGGGAAAGAAGAGAAAGAAAATGCAAGACTGCCAGAAGAAGATAAGTAAGCAAAAAAAAACCCCACACCAATAATAATTATTTTTCATTTTTTAAAGTATAAATGCATAAGTTCATTCAGTGCACTTATTTATTACTCTTTTAGAGTGGATGGTACCAAAAACATTCAAGGTTGTTTCCAAGTAGTTTTCAAATTCTTTTTATTAGCTAGTATTTAAAAGGTAGAGATTAAACATCAACTAAATTAAAAGGATACTGAAATAGTAATGTTGATATGAGTGGTTTGTTGATGCTGCAAACCACTTGGACTATTTTATCATATTTTATGATAGATCCACACAGCAACAGTTGTGCTACTGGAGTATTATTTAAATTTGGATACAGATATTTTATCAGGATGACTGTTATCAGGTAATCATCTCTCTAATTACACTACTATCAAGCTACAAATGTTCAGTTTATATGAGTATATATTTATTGTCTTATTTTGCTATGTTGTATTGATACCCACATATACATATTTGTGGTAGAAACTGGGAAAAAATGTAATGGCAGGGCTTGCAAAAAGAATCCTCTGCACCCTAAGAGCCACAGGATAAAAAGATGACTACTGAGGCACTAAAAAGCACCACTCCAGCATATCAGTGCACACTAGCCCACCTGAACCACTGCATATCTTACACGCATGTGGTGAATTTTGAATCACTGTGGTTGCTGTGCTGTATACATTCACCACAGCATTCTCCAGAAACCACACCCTGAGGAGACACCTTTCAGGAAAGGTGCTGAGCTCACAGCTGAGCTAGACCTACTCAGCCAAAACTACTGATGTGAACAACACCTCTAAATCTTTCATTGATCTCCTGAGACTACATTTACATTGTCTTTTAGGCATGCAAGCCATGAAGTGAAGCAAAGAAAAATTCTCATACATAATATAACATATATATTCCTTAATTCAAATTATGTGTGAATAGTGCTGTATGTGATTACACTAATTGTCAGCTTTTTTTTTTTTATTATGTTTGTTTTTATTTTTAACCTCTCAGTTCAAGTGAGTCACTATCTTCAGAAAGTGTCTTGCAGTATAAACTAGTTTCATGATTTCAGAAAACTATGGTCTTTCTGGAAAGCTTCATGTAGTTTCTTTATAGAACTTCTGGAATATTCTTTTGGAATCAACTAGATATTTTTATTTAGCTGTCTTCTGCATCATAACAATGGCTACCAGTGGTGTTTAAAACATTTTTACAATCATATGCACAGTGGGCGTGCACACAGTACAAGGCAGGAAATTGCATTTCCCATTTCTGCTTTAGAACGAGGTAGTTCTAAAACGTATTAAGTGACAATTATGTTACCTCATCCCTTATTCACGAGCACATGTTTTCTTACTTCTTTCTGTGGCCTGGTCTCTTGTTCCACTCCTCAAGGCTTCTTTAGCATATTATGACTATATATATTCAACATATGAAAATATATTCTAAAAGTTTCATCTATCAAACAAGTTAAGCACAGAATTTACACTAAAGCTGCTGAAATTTGAAACATTTCATTTTCTCCTTTGCACACAGAAAGTGCAGAGTCAATTTTGTGAGTGAACAACCAGCTATACTGCCTGATCACAGAGTATCAGAGGACTCCATTTGGCTTAGCTTTTTATCTGTAGTGAATGGCAGGTATGAATACGCAAGGTTTTTGAGGCCATCCTTACAGCGTACCTTGGTTTAACCGCCAACTCTCATAAGGGTACCTCTGAACTTAATACTTTTTAGCAGTAACTATGAAAGTATATGGACTCTAAAGTTTTGCTTTGTAAAGAAGAATCAGAGAAGATATGAATGGTTTTCTTGATTATTAAAGTCAGGACCATGAACTTTAGAAAAGCAAATTTCCAGCTGTTCAAAGAATTAGTGAATGAGATCCCATGGGATGCTGTCCTTAGGGACAGAGGATCTGATCAGAGCTTGCAACTCTTTAAAGATATTTTCCTTAGAGCACAAGAGCTCTCTATTCCCATATGAAATAAATCAAGCAGTGAAGGTAGGAAACTGGCATGACTGAACAAGGACCTGCTGGTCAAACTTAGGCAAAAGAAGGAAATGCAGAGATAGTGGAAACAGGGCCATGTGCCCTGTACAGAAATGCTGTTTGGATGTGCAGGGATGGGATCAGGAAAGCCAAGGCACTGACATAGCTAAACTCAGTGAGGGATGCAAAGAATAAATAGAAGAGGTTCTACAGGTACATTGACCGCAAAAGAAAGACTAGGGAGAATGAATCGCCTCTGACAAATTAAGACAGAGAACTGGTAACAACAGACATGGAGAAGGCAGAGGTACTTAACAGTATCTTTGCCTTCGTCTTCATTGGTGGTCAGGCTTCCAGCAGAGTCCCTCATACCATTAGTAAAGAGCAAGTTCAGGACCTCCCAATACAACAACTACAATCTATGGGGACTGAGGACATGAATCCAAGGGTCCTGAAGGAACTGGCTGATGTAGACGCCAAGACACTCTCCATCATATTTGAAAAGTCCTGTCAGTCAGGCAATATCCCTGGTGACTGGAAAAAGGGAAACATGACTCTCATTTTAAAAAAGGGTAGAAAAGAAGACCCAGGGAACTACAGACTGGTAAGCCTGACATCTGTGCCTGGCAAGATCATGGAACGGATTCTTCTGGAGGAGGCACATGCAAGGCACATACAAGACAAGGAGGTGATCTGGGACAGCCAGCATGGCTTCACCAGGGGCAAATCCTGTCTGACCAGTCTGGTGGCCTTCTATGACAGAGTGACTGCATCAGCTGACAAGGAAAGACTGATATCATCTACTTGGACTTCGGTAAGGCTTTTGACATGGTCCCACATGACATCCTAATCTCTAAATTGGAAAGATATGGATTTCAATAAAGGATAAGGAATTAACTTGAAGGACACACACAGAAAGTAGTGGTCAATGGTTCTACGATCAGGTGGGGGCTTTGTGATGAGCAGTGTCCCTCAGGGGTCTGCCTTGGGACTGGTGCTTTTCAATATCTTTATCAGTGACATAGACAATTGGATTGAGTACACCCTCAACAAGTTTGCAGATGACACCAAACAGAGTGGTGCAGTTGATACTAAAGAAGGAAGAGATGCCATTCAGAGGGACCTGGACAGGCTGGAGAAGTGGGCCCATGTGAACTGCATGAAGTTCAACAAGTCCAAGTGCAAGGTGTTGCACCTGGGCCAGGGCAATCCCAGACATGAGCACAGACTGGGAGAATAAGTCATTGAGAGCAGCCCTGCAGAGAAGGACTTGGGGTGGCTCGCCATGAAAGGCTCACCATGAGCTGGCAGTGTGTGCTGGCAACCCAGAAAGACAACTGCATCCTGGGCTGCATCAACACAGTCATGACCAGGAGGTTAAGGAAGGTGATTGTTCCTCTCTGCTCTGCTCTTTTGAGGCCCCACCTGGAGTACTGCTTCCAGGTCTGGGGCCCCAAGCACAAGAAAGGTGTGGACCTATTAGAGTGAGTCCGGAGGAGGGCCACAAAAATAACTGGAGGTCTGGAGCATCTCTCCTATGAAGAAAGGCTGAGAGAGCTGGGGATGTCCTGCCTGGAGAAGAGAAGGCTCTGGGGAGACCTCATAGAGACCTTCCAGTAGTTAAAGGGGGCCTACAAGAAAGATGAGGAAAGACTCTTCATCAAGCCAAACAGCCTTCCTTTCCCTTCCTTCCCTCCTTCCCTCCTTCCTTCCTTCCTTCCTTCCTTCCTTCGTTCCCTTTTCTCTCCCCCTGGAAACCTGATATTAGTGATTTTTATAGCTTCAATTTTGAATATAGACAGACACTATTCTTTTGCAGGCAAGAACTCTAATTAGGATTAAAAGGTTTGCAGTTCTTAATTCCACCAGAAACTTAGAACTTGATCCTACAGAGGACTTGAATATCTGAAATAGAAGGTAGGTGGAATTGAGTAGTCTATATTTAAAGTTTCTATCTCAAAAGCATGGTAGCCTGCACCTTAGCCTACTCAAGGTGAAGGAATGATGTGTACTTTTGTTTAACTCTGCTGTGAGGGCTGAGCTGCTCCTCACCACATCATTACCTTGACAGGCTCCAAATGAAATGACCACCTTTTTTAGCAATATGGTGTTGGTAGTACCATCCTCCTTTTAAATAATTACCTCATGTCCAAAGCAGGTTTTTAAATCAGACATTGAGGATAAGCACCCTTCTAAGTTGAATAAACTCTATGGAAATGACTGATGATTAATTCTATCTTCTGCAAAAATTATCTACTCATCAGGTATTTTTAAGCATATGGAATTCTCGAATCCTGATGAAACTTTGCAGTAACAAAACAAATAGTGTAAAATGGATAAAGCTCTTTACATTGTCAGAAGTGTCTCCTAGGATACATAACTCTGGATACTGTGATTTCTGATCCAGACCTGTGTCTATCTAATTCAGAGAATACATACCACTGAAGCAATTCCTAAGCAAGAGCTAGAGCCCAGAAGTTTTCCATTTTGCATAAGTGCAGAAGCCACTAAGCTGAAGAATCACACCCTTTATTTTAGAGAAGAAAATATGAATTACCTAAAAATATTTAGATTCTTTCTCTCTTGTGCAGTGAGAAAGCTACAACAGATAGAATAAATGGTTGTCCCTACTTCTGATACATGCATAAATTGAACATACTCATAACAGCTTGAGTGTGACTTTTAGGCATCTCAATTATCACCTTGCTTTCAGTCCAGCTCCATTAGGGGTCTGATTCATAGAATCACAGTACGGTTTCGGCTGGAAGGGACCTTAAAGATCATCTAATTCACCCCCCCTTCCACGGGCAAGGACACCTTCCACTAGACCAGGTTGCCCAAATACTCATCCAACGTGGCCTTAAACATTTCCAGGGATGGGACATTCCTAACTTCTCTTGGCAACCTGTACCAGTGCCTCACCACCTCCATAGTAAAGAATTTCTTCCTTATATCCAATCTAAATCTACCCTGTTTCAGGTTAAAGCCATCCCCCTCTTGTCCTACCACTGTGTTCTCTGATAAAAGAGTCTTTCCCCATCTTTCTTGTAGACTCCCTTTAGGTACTGGAAGACTGCTATAATGTCTCCATGTAGAAATGTGACACAATTTTCACACTCAGGCAAAAAGCTATGCATTTATTAAAAATCAAAACAAAACAAACACAAACACAAATAAACAAACAAAACAAGAACAACAACAAACATTTCATTCAAATTTTATGTTACAACTTAAAGTTCACCAACATACATGCAGTGTTAGGTTTGGCCATACTAAATGAAAATATATGCATATTATTTCATTGCTTCTAACCAGAAAGTTCAGAAAGAAGTGAGGATTAATGCCTAAGCTGTTATTACCATGTTCATTTCTACAGTGTAGTGATTTATCACTACAAACTTTTTTCTTTACTCTGAGCGCTCTGAGAACTATTTTCTTTAGAGATTCTTATTTCTTACAGTTATTGACTTGGTTTATGAAGATGTGAAATGAGGCTAGTCATCCATTTGTGAGAATTGTTTAGCTGGCCTATTGAAAATGAAATTTTTATTATAGATACTATTTGTCATAAAGTATATGTTTGCTTCTACTTGCCATCACCCATCTTATTTTAAAGAAGGGTGTAAATGTAGGTCATAGATATAAATTTTATTTTGAATTAATTTTAAAAGACTTGATATAGAATTTGCCTTTTAACAAATTATTTCTGAATGCACGATTGATTATCTGAAAACACATGTGACTTCAATTACCTCAAAATACATCTGTTTGCTTTGAGGAACTAGAGCTGTTCTCTGTGATCTAGCGTTAGGAATAAAAATATATTTATTACCCAATAGGAAGCTCCTCCACTGAGCAGTAAATTGCAGTTGAAAACTACATTTATTCTCTTGCCAGAGGAACTGAACTTTTGAACAATACAACCACATATGCTCTAGGGTTGCTTTAGGAGTTGTTTCTATGTGCATCTGTGCGTACTTCACAGCATATAGAGGTGAGTGGCTCTCTAACCTATGTAATTCTTTCCTTTGTATTGCTATAACTTCACTGTATAGCTCTGCACAGCAAAAAGCTATTTTTAAAATCTATTTTATCTTTCACTGCAGACTATATTCCTAATCTTGCTATATTTCTCTTTGTTGAAATGGAATTATGGTAGCAGCAGTAAAATTGAATAAAAGGCCAAGCAGTAAAATGTAAATAAATATAATAGGATGATCACTGCCTTTACGGGGATTATAAAATTCATAGCATTAATCAAAAGACAATAATTAGGAAAACAACACATAACCCAATATATTTTTTATTAATATTGTGTCATATTTTGAACAATTGTTCGTCATCATTTTATTTTCAACAAATAAATGTAGTTGTGAAATAAAAATATTTCCTATAGAAAAGTATGCACATAGTTTACTATTTAGTAATATCATGCATGAGAGACAAAGAGAAGGAGTTGATTGAGGAGGTGACTGGTGACTGAGGAGGTGATTGGTGAGTTGAATAAGCAGGTGATCGGTGACAGCCAACATGTGTTCACTGAGGGCAGATCATGCCTGACAAATCCAGTGGCCTTTTACAATGAGGTTACAGAATCAGTGGGTAGGGGAAGAACAACTGATATCATCTACCTGGAGTTGTGCAAAGCCTTTGGCACTGTCCCCGGTGATACCCTTGTCTCAAAATTGGAGAGAGAAGGATTTGACAGATGGACTACTCAGTGGCTAAGAATTGGCTGAATGATTGCACTCAAAGGGTTGTGGTCAATGGCTCGATGTCCAGGTGAAGATCAGTAAAGAGTGGTGTTCCTCACAGGTCAGTATTGGTTGGGACTGGCATTGGTGGCGCACGCCTGTAGTCCCAGCTGCTCGGGAGGCTGAGCCCGCCGGATCGCTTGAGCCCAGGAGTTCTGGGCTGCAGTGCGCTATGCCGAGCAGGCGTCCGCGCTAAGGCTGGCATCAATATGGTGAGCCCTGGGGAGCCAGGGCACACCAGGTTGCCTAAGGAGGGGTTCTCTGAAAAGTTTGCTGCTCCAACTTCCAGCAGGCAGTCCTTTAAACACAGAAACGAAAATTCTGACCAGGACTAGAGGGGCCCTGCCTCCAGCCAGGGGGAGGAAAGGGACAACCGAGTTTATTGGACTGTGTGGATTCGATGGCCTGGCACGTCTGACGCACAGAAGTATAAGGCTCTAGTAGACACCGGTGTACAATGTACTCTAATGCCATCAAGCTGTAAAGGGCCAGAGCCCATCTGTATTTATGGCGTGACAGGGGGATCCCAGCAGTTAACTGTATTGGAAGCTGAAGTGAGTCTAACCGGAAATGAGTGGCAAAAGCACCGTATTGTGACTGGCCCGGATGCTCCGTGCATCCTTGGCATAGACTATCTTAGAAGAGGATATTTCAAGGACCCAAAAGGGTTCTGCTGGGCTTTTGGCATAGCTGCCTTAGAGACAGAGGACATTAGACAGTTGTCTACCTTGCCCGGTCTCTCAGAGGACCCTTCTGTTGTGGGGTTGCTGAGGGTTGAAGAACAGCAAGTGCCAATCGCTACCACAACTGTGCACCGGCGGCAATATCGCACCAACCGAGACTCCCTGATTCCCATCCATAAGCTAATTCGTCAACTGGAGAGCCAAGGAGTGATCAGCAAGACCCATTCACCTTTTAATAGTCCCATATGGCCAGTGCGAAAGTCTAATGGTGAGTGGAGACTAACAGTGGACTATCGTGGCCTGAACGAAGCCACGCCACCACTGAGTGCTGCAGTGCCGGACATGCTAGAACTCCAGTACGAACTGGAATCAAAGGCAGCCAAGTGGTATGCCACAATTGATATTGCTAATGCATTTTTCTCCATCCCTCTAGCAGCAGAGTGCAGGCCACAGTTTGCTTTCACTTGGAGGGGAGTCCAATATACTTGGAATCGGCTGCCCCAGGGGTGGAAACATAGCCCTACCATTTGCCATGGACTGATCCAGTCTGCGCTGGAGCAGGGGGAGGCTCCTGAACACCTGCAGTACATCGATGACATCATTGTGTGGGGTGACACTGCAGAGGAAGTTTTCGAGAAAGGGAAGAAAATAGTCCAAATCCTTCTGAAGGCCGGTTTTGCCATAAAACAAAATAAAGTTAAAGGACCTGCACGAGAGATCCAGTTTTTAGGAATAAAATGGCAAGATGGACGTCGTCAAATCCCAATGGATGTGATCAACAAAATAACAGCTATGTCTCCACCAACTAGCAAGAAGGAAACACAAACATTCCTAGGTGTCGTGGGGTTTTGGAGAATGCATATTCCAAATTACAGTCTGATTGTAAACCCGCTCTACCAAGTAACCCGTAAGAAGAATGCTTTTGAATGGGGCCCTGAGCAACGACAAGCCTTTGAACAAATTAAGCAGGAAATAGTTCATGCAGTAGCCCTTGGGCCAGTCCAAACAGGACCAGATGTAAAGAATGTGCTCTACACCGCAGCTGGGGAGAATGGTCCCACCTGGAGCCTCTGGCAGAAAGAACCTGGGGAAACTCGAGGTCGACCCCTGGGGTTTTGGAGTCGGGGATACAGAGGATCTGAGGCCCGCTATACTCCAACTGAAAAGGAGATATTGGCAGCATATGAAGGAGTTCGATCTGCTTCGGAAGTGGTCGGTACTGAAGCGCAGCTCCTCCTGGCACCCCAACTGCCGGTACTAGGTTGGATGTTCAAAGGAAGGGTCCCCTCTACACATCATGCAACTGATGCTACATGGAGCAAGTGGGTTGCACTGATTACTCAGCGGGCTCGAATAGGAAACCCCAGTCGCCCAGGAATCCTGGAAGTGATTATGGACTGGCCAGAAGGCAAGTACTTTGGGATATCATCAGAGGAGGAGGTAGTCCGTGCTGAAGAAGCCCCACTGTACAACAAGCTACCAGAAAATGAGAAGAAATATGCCCTGTTCACTGATGGGTCCTGTCGTATTGTGGGAAAGCATCGGAGATGGAAAGCTGCTGTATGGAGTCCTACACGACGAGTTGCAGAAGCTGCTGAGGGAGAAGGTGAATCGAGTCGGTTTGCAGAAGTGAAAGCCATTCAGCTGGCCTTAGATATTGCTGAACGAGAAAAGTGGCCAGTTCTCTATCTCTATACTGATTCATGGATGGTAGCAAATGCCCTGTGGGGGTGGCTACAGCAATGGAAGCAGAACAACTGGGAGCGCAGGGGCAAACCCATCTGGGCTGCTGCATTGTGGCAAGATATTGCTGCCCGGGTAGAGAACCTGGTTGTAAAGGTGCGCCATTTAGATGCTCATGTGCCCAAGAATCGGGCTACTGAAGAACATCAAAACAACCAGCAGGTGGATCAGGCTGCTAAGATTGAAGTGGCTCAGGTGGACCTGGACTGGCAACATAAAGGTGAATTATTTATAGCCCGATGGGCCCATGACACCTCAGGCCATCAAGGTAGAGATGCAACATACAGATGGGCTCGTGATCAAGGGGTGGACTTGACCATGGACACTATAGCACAGGTTATTCATGATTGTGAAACATGTGCTGCAATTAAGCAAGCCAAACGGTCAAAGCCTCTTTGGTATGGAGGACGATGGCTGAAATACAAATATGGAGAGGCCTGGCAGATTGAGTACATCACACTCCCCCAAACCCGCAACGGCAAGCGCCACGTACTTACAATGGTGGAAGCAACCACCGGATGGCTGGAAACATATCCTGTGCCCCATGCCACCGCCCGGAACACTATCCTGGGCCTTGAAAAGCAAGTCCTATGGCGACATGGCACCCCAGAAAGAATTGAGTCAGACAATGGGACTCATTTCCGAAACAACCTTATAGACACTTGGGCCAAAGAACATGGTATTGAGTGGGTGTATCACATCCCCTATCATGCACCAGCCTCCGGGAAAGTTGAACGATACAATGGACTGTCAAAGACTACACTGAAAGCAAAGGGTGCTGGGACATTCAAAAATTGGGATACACATTTGGCAAAGGCCACCTGGTTAGTCAATACTAGAGGATCTGCCAACCGAGCTGGACCTGCCCAATCAAACCTGTTACGCACTGTAGAAGGGGATAAAGTTCCTGTAGTGCACGTAAGAAACATGCTGGGTAAGACAGTCTGGGCTACTCCCGCCTCAGGAAAAGGCAAACCCATTCGTGGGATTGCTTTTGCTCAGGGACCTGGATGCACTTGGTGGGTAATGCAAAAGAATGGGGAGGTCCGTTGTGTACCTCAAGGGGACCTAATACTGGGTGAGAATAGCCCATGAGTTGAATTGTAGTATGTTAATTATCATATAATACTGTATGTCATCACTACCATGATTGCTATATATCATAGATGAAAATGGTGATTAATTAGAAGGTATTGGAAAGAGTGTAACCTGAGCATGACATAAATGGTATGGAATAAGGGGTGGATATCTGTCCTGGTTTCAGTTAGGACAGAGTTAATTTTCCTCCTAGTAGCTGGCAGGGTGCTATGTTTTGGATTAGGATGAGAAGAGCGCTGATAACATGCTGATGTTTTAATTGTTGTAGAGCAGTGCTTGCACCAAGCCAAGGACTTTTCAGCTTCTCGCTCTGTCCCTCTGTCCTGCTAGCGAGCAGGCTAGGGATGCAGCAGGAGCTGGGAGGGGACAGACCCAGGACAGCTGACCCAAACTGGCCAAAGGGGTATTCCATACCATCTGACGTCATGCTGAACAATATATAGGGGTGGCTAGCCGGGGTGGAGGGGGGGCCGGCTGCTTGGGGATAGGCTGGGCATCGGTCAATGGGTGGTGAGCAATTGCATTGTGCATCACTTATTTCGTACACATTATTACTATTAATACTATTATTATTATTATTATTATTATTATTATTATTATTATTATTGTTGTTGTTGTTGTTGTTGTTGTTGTTGTTGTTGTTGTTATTATTTTTCCTGTCTTAATAAACTGTCTTTATCTCAACTCACAGGCTTCACTTTCCCGTTTCTCTCCCCCATCCCAGAGAGGGAGGGGGGAGGGTGAGCGAACGGCTGTGTGGTGTTTAGCTGCCAGCCGGGCTAAACCACAACAATCATTTAGCAACTTTGTCAGTGACATGGACAATGGGATTGAGTGTACCTTCAGCAAGTTTGCCAACAACACCAAACTGTGTGGTGCCGTTGACATGCTGAAGGGAAGGGATGCCATTCAGAGGGACCTTGACAGGCTTGAGAGGTGGGCCTGTGCAAACCTCATGCAGTTCAACAAGGCCTAGTGCAAAGTTCTGCACATAGGTCAGGGCAATCCCAAGCACAAATACAGGCTGGGTGGAGAATGGATTGAAAGCAGGAGAAGGACCTGAGGGTGTTGGTTGATGAGAAGCTCAACATGAGCAGGCAATGTGTGCTTGCAACCCAGAAAGCCAGTGGTATCCTGGGCTGCATAAAAAGAAGCATGGCCAGCAGGTTGAGGGAGGTGATTCTTCCCCTCTACTCTGCTCTCGTGAGACCCCACCTGGAATACCGTGTTTAACTCTGGGTCCCCCAGCACAAGAAGGACATGGATGTATTAGAACAAGTCCAGAGGAGGGCCACAAGGTTGACCAAGGGGCTGGAGCACCTCTCCTATGAGGATAGGCTGAGAAAATTGGGGTTGTTCAGCCTGGAGAAGAGAAGACTCTGGGGAGAGCTTATAGCGGCCTTCCAATAACAAAATGAGGCCTACAGGAAAGCTAGGGAGGGACTCTTTGTCAGGGAGTGTAGTTATAGGACAAGGGGGGAATGGCTTTAAACTAAAAGAGGTTAGGTTTAGATTAGATATAAGAAGGAAACTCTTTACTATAAGGGTGGTGAGCACTCAAACAGGTTGCCCAGAGATGTTGAGGATGCCCCATCCCAAAAAGTGTTCAAGGCCAGTTTGGACTGGGGCTTTGAATAACTTCATTTAGTGGAACGTGTCCCTGTCCATGGAAGGGGGTGGGAACTGAATGATCTTTAACAACCCTTGCAATACAAACAATTCTATGATTTTATGATTCTATGAGTTGGACAGAACATATGAATGATTCCCAAATCTACTGGTTATGAAATACAACATACAAGGTGAGACAGAAAAACATAGCAACATTTATTTTTTTTTCTTTTCCTTTTTTTTTTTCTTTTTCACACTTAACTTCACTAGCTCATTTGAGCTGAAATTCACCTCTGAGTAGTCAGTTGAGTTATGCTCTTTTAGCATAACATGATTTTACATTCCAATGTTTCTGTAACTGAAACTGTGCTACAGCTCACTGAAGTGACTACACAAATTGATTTTTCCGTGTTTTAGTCTCTTTTCTGTGTTTTAGTCTCTTCTCTCTACAATTGGAGATAGCACTCTAAAATATGAGCCCACAAATGCAGTATTGTTAGACATTGTGCTTTAGATTTGTCTTTTTCTTTTGTACTAAAAGAGAAGGAAGGTTTTAAATCACAAAATTTAGAGTGAATTTTGTAATGAACTTTTCATATGGTTTTTTTTTTTTCCTCTTTGTACTGGTCAAGCTGATAAGTCTTTCTCTGTTTCTATCTTATCTACTAATATCCACTAAGCTCTTCCGAGTCTGAGCTGTTCTGAAGCTTTTCAATCAACAGTATTGAAGTTTACAATTAAGATTTGAAAATGTATTTGCTATGCACAAACATTTACACATCTCTTCATCTTGTGAAAATAAGTAAAATGTGAATGATAAAGCATGAAAAAGTTATGTATGTGTGTGTTTTAGATACACAAAATTTCCTTTTAATACAAAAACTTTGTGGAGTAAGTAAATATAAACTCATTTGTTTCAAAAATGCCCTCTTGCTAGAGAACATTTTATTATATCAGGTATAGTGTTATTTCACTGTCAGTGAAATAAAAGTTCACTTTTCATTGCCCTGACAGTTGAAAAATCTATTGCAACCCCAGGTACCCAGAGTTATTCAAGCTGACATTTACATTTGCCATATCTTGGTTAATAAATTTCAGACTCTGACTTTCCTGACATTTTCTCATATAAAGTTACTTTCCTTACTCTTGGAGTTTAGCAGGTGTGCATTCAAGTCTAAGAAATTGTAGGAGTCTAGTTTGGGAAAAGTGCAAGAGTGAGAAGAAAAAAATGTTGTACAAACAAAAATGAATAAAATGAGATATGGATTGTTGGAGGGTTTGATCTATGAAGAAATGTACAGACTTAAAAAAAAAAAAAGTAAAGGAAAAAAAAAAAAAAAAAGAGAAAAAAAATACCTGTTGGCAATTTTATTTCTTTTACCAATGAGTTATAGATCTGCTGATGTGAGTTAAAACCTGCATTTTTTGCATTGGAGTAATTGAAAGCAGCCTAATATATGTGCAATATAGCCTAACAATGAATGTTGAAAGACACTTTTGAATTATGGTTACTACAGGGTCTAGCTTGGGTTGTCATATTGATTATGCCTGTACTTTGAAATATACCCACAAGCAATTCTAAGTTTTAACTGATTCACTTTTTAAGCATGTGTTCTGTTGCATAAATATTCACTCTAGTGCTTTGATCTCACTTGATTAATTTTCCTTCTCATCAAAATAGGCAGGCGTTTCAAACTGAAAACCAACATTTTGAGGGTCTTACAGCACCAAGAAAATGTGTGACCACATTTAGTTTGCCACATGTATTGTAAGATACATAAACTGCAGACAGAGCATTTCCAATTTCATTTGAATTCTCCTATCAGATTAGCACTTAACAAAATTTTAACTCCAAAATGTGCCTTTGTTTTTTATATGCAACAGCTTATTCAATTCCAGCCAGCTTTTCAGTATTACTTTGTATCTGACATTTTTTTAAAAAATAGGATCTGAATCTGATCTAACTTGCATCTACATGATGTTTTTACCTAGACATAGGTAACTTGCACTGATGCAAGTACTTATGAAAATAAAAGCAAGTCTGATGTACTGGTCTATTTTCCTGACAACATTAATTACTGCTAAACCACATTTCATTTTTAGCATGTTCTTTGTTCTTGTTGAAAGCATTTTCTCTCTACATACAATTCTGTAGGCATACAAATGCTAACAAGCACTTGTTACAAATCTCACTGATTCAACATGACCTTTCATAATCATATTACAAAAAAAAATAAAAATATGGTTATCATATTGTGCCACAGACTTTAACGTTTTTTATGTATCTGCAATGTCTGCTTCTTCTGAAGAAACTTTCTGCTGCTCATACTGGATTCCCTGCCACCATCATCACCAGTTACTTTCTTCTACCTGAGCTTTTTGACATTTCTATTGCAGCCTGAGATCAATTTTCAAGGTCATATGGTGCCGTTATGGAATACTAACACTACATGGGTAGGCTTGCTAGAAGGAGGTGTGTCAGAGAGGTTTGACAAGCATTGCTTTAAAAGACTGTGAGCTTGGAAGCCTCTAGTAGGACAATCTATGAATTTGAAGAAGGGAGAATTTGTCAAATTGAATTGTACACAGGACTACAAATTAAAACTGATCCTTAAACACTTATATCCTGCCAAAGAATGGAACAGAAGTTTACTAGAATATCTTTCTTCTTATTACAAACATATAAAAAGCAAAAAAAAAGAAAAAAAAAAATCCATCAGCACCCTTGGAACACCATATATTTCCCCACAGTTTCCAATTCCATATATTTTTGCAATTAAACATTTCCTTATATAATGCCAAATCCAGCCCTAACCAGATACTGGCACAAATCCCACTGATGTTAGGTGAAGTAGACCTGTCTCTAAAAGACATTTATAATGATACTCAGGTTAAAATTGGGAACCACAGCACAGCTAAGCATTTGACTTTAGATTTTAAAATCTATATTGATATTCCTACATAAATTTGACCTGTTTTTCAAAGACAGCCAGTGAATCAGCTGAAAAGAGCTAAAGGAAAGAAAGTTAGGTCATATTTATCTATGAGTCTTAATATGTATTTAAAGTCTTAACTACAGACATCCAGGTTTGGAAATGCTGGCCTTTGGTTGCATCCCAAATATCCCCAGTGTTTTTTTGGGAATGATCAGACAGTTATGCAGTAAGGACTATGCACAGTACTGTTGACTATGGCATAATTAAAGAGAGACAATAAAGCACTGAGAGCTCAGCTTAAAAATATTGTAAAATTACTTGTAACCACTGAACAAAATGATGATTGTTTTTTGTTATTGAAAAAAAGCCTTCTCCAAGAACTGAAACTACAAAAATAAAATATAAATGATAATTACACTGCCTAAGTATACATTTGTGAGGAACTATTGTCAGTAATTTTGCATTTATTATCATCATTTAGAAAGCAAATTCACACAGCAGTGAATACTGAATTACGAAAATAAGCTTCCTTTTTGCAAAAAGAAATGTGTGGCTGCTAGTCAGAAGTGGTTATGTTCTTCACGCTCAACATTGAAGTTTGTCTTGTCATTAAGTCTTCAAAATATTTGTGAATTCTAGTCTTACCAGCTTGCACTGTTACTCAGTGTAACATAGTAAGAACTTGAGCAAGTATTGCTTGCATAAAAACAGTACCATCTAAGGCATGCAAGATCTAAGGCATAAAGAGACACCCAATTTTAGCAGGTTTCTTTTTGCTACAAAATGGCCTGACAGCTATGGAAGTTACACAATTCTGAAGCTCTGCTGGTAGCTGCAGAATGAACCAATAATCATCCTAGGCCTGATACAAGGCCAGATGAAGTGATTAGGAACTATCTCATTGCTTTCCATGGCTTTTAGATCATGCAGTCCTTGGCAAATTTACCCTCCACTGCACCCTGACATAATTTCATATCACACAAGGCAGCTGGGCACAGAAAGTACTAACACATCTGCAGACATAAGAATTATTTCTTCAAGACATTCGGTTAATAATATGCTTTGTGTGTCAAGGTTGATCCCAAACCAAATGTGTATACCATTCTTAAGACTTGTCACATAGCCACTATTAGGACAAAAGCAAATTCCTTTTGCAGTAGAATGTTGATTCCACTAATATTTTTAACTTTTCTTTTTCCTTAAATCCATTTCTCTCCAGAATTCATTTCATGCAATTCAATAACTCTGGTGCACAACCACATAGAAGCTGATGCTGGCAGTGCCAGATCACTTGACCTCCAACATTCTGAATTAACAATATATATATATATTTTTCTTTAGTGATTTTTTTTTCAGCTCAGTCTATATTTTTAAATTGACAGGGTACAAACTGAGTAGTTACAATTTATAATGTACTTATCTATGAAATCATGGTTGTATATACTGACATGAAATCTCTGCTATTACCCTCAGCTTTTCAATGAAATACTGATGAGGTATGTAGACAGTTGGGCTTACATTAGAACAACATTGTTTGTAACTTAAAAAAGCAGAGACAAGGTATTTTTTCCTGCCACTATACCAATTGTATTCTTATAAACTTTGCACAGTAGGGGCTATTTCCTGTTAGACTGTAATTCAATGAGTGGTAGCCTACAGTTAGAGAACAATTTTCTTAAATAAATTATTTTGTAATAATGAAATATAAGATAAAGAAAGGTTTAATTGTTTCATTTGTAGGCACATGGTCCTTAAATAAACCACACCACCTTAAAAGAGGGTAGAACAAGTGAAATAAATAAATTAATAAATATATGTTGTATAGTTCAGTGGCCTTCAGTCACATGTTCAGCTACAGATTTATCCTTCACTGCACCTCTACTCCTTATGCTGGAGTGTTATTTGAAAATAAAGCCAAAGATGACCTAGATAAGAATTGGAAGGAGAACTGTTGTGAGAAAAGCCATTGAAGTAGAGGGAACAGCAGGTTGTGAGGGATAAAAGACACTGAAACAACAGGGAAGAGTGTGGAGGAGGATGCATACTTTCTATCACACTAGCTGAATATTCAGGTAGTTGGCATCAATTAGTATGAACTGTAGCCATATTTTTATGCGTAGGAACATTTAATCTACAGATTATAGGCATTGGGAAAAAAAAAAAAGAAAAAAAAAAAAGTAGCACCTTTTTTGAGACAGAGTTGTGAATTCTACTTTGGAGGCCTGCAATCACAGTTTCAAGGTATAGTACAAACAAACAAACAACTACAAAACAAAACAAAACAAAACAGCTCTATAGGCACATTATAACTCTCTTGATACCGTTAAACGTCATGCAAAGCTTCCCAAGCTTCCCTAGACTTTATGTTAATACAAAACACTCCTCCAATATCTAGTTTAATTCTACACCTTGTGGTAGGTAGCATTGCTTTTTTCTGTCACCTTGGTATGGAGAACAACTTGATAAACATCTACAGTTAAACAACTGGCTTCATGAACAAGGGGAGAGCAGTGGATATTGTCTACCTAGACTTCAGTCAGGCTTTTGACACTGTCTCACATAAAATCCTCATAGAGAAACTGTCAAAATTGTATTAGGTTTACATGGTAAGGTTTTGGTAGTGGGGAGCTGCAGGGGTGGCCTCTGTGAGAAGAGTCCAGCAGCTGCCCCATGTCAGATCAGAGCCAGCTCCAGCCAGCTCCAAAGGGGCCCACTGCTGGCCAGAGCCAAGCCAATAAGCAATGTTGTTTGTGCCTCTGTGAGAGATGATTTAAGAAAGGGAAAAAAAAAAAAAAACCTGCTGCACAACAACAGCTGGGAGAAAGGAGTTAGAGCCAGCTCTGCAGGCATCAAGGTCAGTGCAGAAGGAGGGAGAGGAAGTGCTCCAAGTGCCAGAGCAGAAGTTCCCCTGCGGCCAGTGGAGAGGCCCCTGCTGGAGCAGGCTGTCCCCCTGCAGCCCATGGGTCCCACACACAGCAGATCTCCATACTGCAGCCTGTGGAGGAGCCCCTGGTGGAGCAGGTGGATGTGGCCTGGAGGAGGCTGTGGCCCATGGAGAGCCCCCGCAGGAGCAGGCCCCGGGCCGGAGCTGCAGCCCGTGGAGAGGAGCCCGCGCAGAAGCAGGGGGCCTGGGGGGAGCTGCCGCCCATGGGGGACCCATGTTGGAGCAGTTTGCTCTTGATGGGGAAGGCCACTCAGGATCCGTTTGGGAAGGATAGCATGTCATGGGAGTGATCCCATGCTGGAGCAGGGGCAGAGAATGACTGTGAAGAACAGCAGAGATGAAGTGTTACGGACTGACTGCAATCCCCATTCCCTATTACCCCGTGCTGCTTGCAGAAGGATATACAAGAGGGTGGATGGTGCGGAAAGGTCTTTTCAGTTTGTTTTTAGTTTCTCACTGTCTGCTAGTGATAGGCAATAATTTATATTAATTTTCCTATGTTGAGTCTGTTTTGCCCATGATGATAATTGAACAGAAAGATAACTTATCCTTGAGTCCTTTCTATTGTATTTTCTCCTTTCCCTTTGAGGAGGGGGATTGAGAGAGCAGATATGGTGGAGTTTAGCTGCCCAGCAGGGTAAAATCATAACAAAGTGTGGGCTGGATGAGCAGAAAGTGAAATGGATTGAAAACTGGATGAATGGCCAGGCCCAGAGGACGGTGCGCAATGGCATGAAGTCTAGTTGGAGGTCTGTCACTACCAATGCAACCCAAGGGTTAAATACTGGGTCCAATTCTGTTCAACATGTTCTGGATTGATGTTCTGGACAATGGGGAAGAGCATACCTTTGGCAAGTTTGTAGATGACAAAATTGTGAGGATTGGCAGATATACCAGAGGGTCATACTGCCATCCAGAGGGACCTGAACAGGCCGGAGAAATGGGCTGATAGGAACTTGAAGTTCAGCAAGAGGAAGTGCAAAGTCCTCCACCTGGGAAGGAATAACCCCAGGCACCAAGATATGCTGGGGGCTGACCAGCTCGAAAACTACCTGGCAGAAAAAGATCTAGGGGTCCTGATGGATACCAAGTTTAATATGAGCCAGGAATGTGCCATTGCTGCAAAGAAAGTTCATGGTATCCTGGGCTGAATTTAGACAAAATATTTCCAGCAGGTCAAGAGAGGTGATCCTTCACCTTTTCTCAACATTGATGAGGCAACACAGGGAATACTGTGTCCAGAACTGGGCTCCCCAGTACAAGATAGATATGAGCATACTGGAGATGTCTGCAATTAAACAATCAGATACCTGATTAATGCTTCAGGATAGCTGACTTACCCTTTTGTTTTGTTTTGTTTTCCTGGATTCTAATGTATGCTTCTTGATATAAAAAATCCCCAGCTACTCCAAAACTGCTATTCAAAAGATTATTTAAATCTACTCTGCCATAAGTGGTATAAAAGAGACACACACTTTTCTTTGATCACAAGTCTGACATACATTTACTATCAACAGTCTTTGGGTAACAACACATACTGTGATTGTACCTTGTCTTAGTCTGCAGCCAAAAAGACCCACTGAGTGCAATTGGAGATCTATTCTATTTGCCTTCTCTTCTCTCTTCAGCATATTCTTGTTACCAGCCACTAATTATATGAGTATATGAGGGTGCAGACTTTCCATCTGTTCCATCTATCTGTTTTGATTCTGTCAAGGACAACACCAGTTTCACTTGGTAAAAACAATCAGGGGCTATTGGAGAATTTCCTGCTCTAGGAATGCAAATGGAAGAAGGCAAATTACCTTCAAGTTATCTGCAATGATTAATTTGTTGCAAATGCTTACATGAAGAAATGTTCACTTCTGTTATTTAGTACCATGCTTTACTAACAGCCTAATGCTTTTAAGTAATTCACTACAATTTCCAAGTCATATCCAAAAGTGCTTCATGGTAGCTCTCACAGATATCTTGTATGAAAAAGCAAGGTCATGCTGACATCTTGCTTTGTCACTGTCTGGCATACCTTGTCTGTTGTAGGAAATATACACAAAGCATCAAGATTATAAAAATCTCAGACAGAGCCTGCTTATTTGTGTATCCCATGTGGACAAGGAAAGCTAACTTTCTGAACAGCAGAAGAGACTTATGAGAATTAAAAGCATGAAAAGAAAGACAAAACAATTATTTAAGTAATAGCATTAGGTTTCTGAATGAAGCTTACTCTGAAAAATCCATTAAGAAAAAGAAGAGAATCCCTTTGTGTATAATCATATGTTATTACCTGTCTAAATTTTAGAATTGCTGAAGCACATCCTATTTCTACCAAATACAATTACAACAGACTAGTTGTTTTACCAGACATAAATTTTCTAAGGCCAATATATCATTTTTTTCCCAGCAGTTACAAAGGCGCATGTACCACAAAAGTATTTATGACAATAAGAGCATCTGCATTTCCAAAATAGTAATTTTCCACAAATATGAAGCCCCAAAATACTTTCATGATAGATAAACACAAATAAAGGTACGTTTTCTCTCCTATCCCTGGTGTACACACAGGAATTTTTTGGCAAGTGAGGTGAAGTGTTATAGAGCCTTGGGAAAACATGTCAAAGCTTGCATTAGAAGTGAGAGTCTGTTTCCTGGTCTTGAATTTAGGTTTCTTTCTCTTTCTTCTTACGTATATTTGCAAACTTAAAATATTTTGGGTAATTTATGAATGAGTTCAGCAATGTCATAGCTTTTCATAATTTCTTTTACAATTTCATTTGGGACCACATTGTTTCATAAAAAAAAATAAATAATGAACTGGTTAAATGGAATAGTTTAAGTTTTAAGTAACTTTTCCTGCTCTTCCCAATTTGTACGCAAAGATGTACATCTCTAAAGCATATGCTAGCCTTTATGAGCAGACTGGATGCTCAGTCTGTTAGCTTTCTCCCTCTTGATCCTTACTCTCATGAATCCTTTCTTAGGCATTCTTCTGCTTCCCAGGCAATACATCTTACACTTTTTCTGTCATTCCAGATAGCACATACATATTCCGAGCATCACTTCACAAAATAAATTGTGAGATCTGTACAAACTAAAAAAAAAATAAAAATGTGCAAATGATTCACTGGAGTCAGTATGTCATAATATCCTTGCCTCTAAATTGGAGAGATATGGATTTGACGGATGGACCACTCATTCCACTCATTGGCTAAGGAATTAGCTGAATGTTTGCACTCAAAGAGTTGTGGTCGATGGCTCAAAGTCCAAGTGGATATCAGTAACAAGTGGTGTTCCTCAGGGGCCAATATTGGAACTGGCACTCTTTAACATCTTTGTCAGTGACATGGACAGTGGGATTGAGTGTACCTCAGCGAGCTTGCCAACAATACCAAACTGTGTGGTGCAGTTGACATGCTGGAGGGAAGGGTTAACATACTTGGATGTTAAGGCTTGAGAGGTGGGCCTGTGCAAACCTCATGAAGTTCAAAAAGGCCAAGTACAAAGTCCTGCACATAGGTCAGGGCAATCCTAAGCACAAATACAGGCTGGGTGGAAAATGGCTTGAGAGCTACCCTGAGGAGATAGACCTGGGGGTGTTGGCTGATGAGCTGGCAGTGTGCTTGCAGCCCAGAAAGCCAACTGTATCCTGGTCTGCATAAAAAAAAAAAAAAAAAAAAAAAAAAAAAAAAAAAAAAAAAAAAAAAAAAGCATGGCCAGCAGGTTGAGGGAACTGACTCTCCACCTCTACTCTGCTCTTGTGAGACCCCACCTGTAGCACTGTATTCAGCTCTGGGGCCCCCAGCACAAGAAGGACATGGATGTATTAGAATGAGTCCAGAGGAGGGTCATGAGGATGATCAGAAGGATGGAGCACCTCTCCTATGAGGATAGGCTAAGAAAGTTGGGGTTGTTCAGCCTGGAGAAGAGAAGGCTCTGGGGAAACCCTATAGTGACTTTCCAATACCTAAAAGGGTCTACAGGAAAGCTAGGGAGGGACTCTTTGTCAAGGATTGTAATTATAGGACAAGGAGTAACGGCTTTAAACTAAAAGAAGGCAGGTATAGATTAGACATAAGGAGGAAACTCTTTACTATAAGGGTGGTGAGCACTCAAACAGGTTGCCCAGAGATGTTGAGGATGCCCCGTCCCAAGAAGTGTTCAAGGCCAGTTTGGATAGGGCTTTGGGCACCCTGGTCTAGTGGAAGGTGTCCCTCCTTGTGGCAGGAGGGGTGGAATTGGATGATCTTTAACGACACTTTCATATCAAACCATTCCATGATTCTGAGATTCTATGTCGATTAATGACTTGTTTGTTAAACAAACAAACCGTGATGTTGAGAGGCTGATCATTCCTCTAAGACACAATGATCATGGGATTGTCTATGATATGCCTCATTGCCTTTCTCTTACTTATGTCCTTCTGCAGCAAGAGGTAAACCGCAAACTAGATATGAAGTGCTTTCTCAGTCCCCTCTGATTGCCAGATGATAAAGCTTTTTTTTGTTGTTGCTGTTGAAAAAATAAATGGGAAGGCTGTACTTGACATAAGGAGTATTTTAAAGGATCTAAAAACAATTTATCTGGTAATTACTTTGAACCCAAAAAGTACGATGAGTCTTTTTAGAATAAACTTAGTTTCCCAGAGCTTTATAAAATGTAATGTCCAACAGACTGTAAGTGAAGAAAAAAAAAAAAAAAAAAAAAAAAAAGGCAAGACATTACAGGACTCATCATCACCATTAATTAATGAAGTAGTGGAAGTCTAGCATTGAGTTTCAGGGTATCTAGAGGTGCCTTCGGCCAAGCATCATGTCACCCATTAGATATATGAGTAATAGTATTTTCTTTGTCAAGAAAATCTGTCAAGAAAATCTTTGTCACTCAGGTCTACCCAAAAATTCAGACCATATGACTAAAAGCACAGTCCAAATGCTTCTTAAACTTTGAGAGGTTTGGTGCCGTGACTACATCCCTGGGGAGCCTGTTCCAGTGCACGACCACCCTCTCGGTGAAGAACCTTTTCCTGATATCCAGCTGGAACCTCCCTTGTCGCAGCTTGACTCCATTCCCTCGGGTCCTATCACTGGTCACTAAGGAGAATAGATCAGTGCCTGCACCTCCATCTTCTCCATATTTTTACCATGCACTGATGTGAGACTGACAGGCCTGTAGTTACCTGTTGCCCTCCTTGAAAATTAGCACATTTGCCAGCTTTCAGTCAACTGAGACCTCTCCAGATTCCCAAGATCATTGAAAAATAATTGAGAGAGGTCCCTTGATGATGTCAGCCAGCTCTCTGAGCACCCTGGGATGAATCTCATCCGCACCCGTGGATTTGTATGGATCCAGTTTGAGCAGCAAATCCTGCACACGTTCAATGTTGGTTGGGAGTTTATCATTCCCACGCTCATGGTCCTCCAGCTCAGGGCATACAGGGTCCCAAAGCCCATAATCAGCATTAAAGACAGAGGCAAAGAAGGCACTAAACGTCTCTGCTTTGTCTATGTCCTTTTTTTTCGTGAGGTGACCATCCCCATTAAGTAGTGGACCTATGTTTTCTCTGGTCCTCCTTTTTCTGTTCACATATTTAAAAAAGCGCTTTTTATTGACTCCCACAGACCTGGCCAGCTTCAGCTTTAATTGGGCTTTGGTCATACAAATTTTCTCCCTACAAAGGTGAACAGCGTCCTTGCATTCCTCCCACATTGCCTGACCCTGCTTCCAGCAGCCGTACACTTTCTTTTATGCCTAACCTCCAGAAGATCCATGGACAGCAAAGCCAGCCTTCTGCCCTGCCTGCTTGACTTCCTATATTTTGGAATTGCCTGATCTTGTGCTTTTAGGGGGCCGTGCTTAAAGACTGACCAGCACTGATGGATGCTGATGCCTTCAAAAGCAGTTTCCCAGGGGACCTTGCTAACTAGTTCCCTGAGCAGCCTGAAGTCTGCTCTCCCCATATCCGGGGTTGAAGTTTTGGTGGCAGTTTTCCTCCCGTCACCAAAAATTTTAAACTCAACTGCTTCACGATCACTATGACCAAGGCAGCTGCCAATTGCCACATCCTCCACAAGACCCTCTCTGTTCTCCAGCAACAGATCTAGGAGGGTGCCTTTCCTAGTTGGCTCCCTTAGCACCTGCACCAAAAAGTTATCATAGAGGTGCTTTAAGAACCTCCTGGATTTGCTCGTGTCGGCTGTGTGATATTCCCAGATAACACCTGGCAAGTTGAAGTCCCCCATAAGGATAAGGGCAGTTGATCTTGAGGTATCTCTTAGTTCTTCAAAGAATTATTAATTGCTGTCGTCATCCTGGCCGGGTGGTCTGTAATAGACTCCCATGACAACATCCCCTTTATTTGTTTGTCCCTTAATTGTCACCCAGAGGCTCTCAACTTTGCCATCGTCAACTGCAAGCTCCACACAATCCAACCCCTCCTTTATATACAGTGCCCTCCCCCCCCCCCACCTCGCCTGCCCTGCCTGTCCCACCCAAGGAGCCTGTAACCATCTATTGCAGCACACCAGTCACAGGACTCATCCCACCAGGTTTCACTTATGTCGATGTTATTGTAGCTCTGGGACTGGGCCAAGAACTCTAACTCCTCTAGTTTATTCCTCATGCTGTGTGCATTGCTGTAGAAGCACTTCAAATGCACCTCATTGGACGCAGCACCTCGAGGAGCAGACCGAAGGATCTCATTAGCACACAGTCCCTCTAATTCTGGCATGCCATCCCTTAGGTTATCACCGGTGGGCCTGGTTTTATCCCTTTCCCCCTTTGATTCTAGTTTAAAGCCCTATCAATTAGCCCTGCTAAGTCCTGGGCAAAAATCCTTTTCTCTGAGAGAGGTACATTCCATCTGGAGCCAGAAGGCCTGGTGTCACGTAGACCTTCCTGTGATCAAGAAACCCAAAGTTCTGCTGGTTGCACCAGTCTTGGAGCCACGTGTTGATGAGGTGAGTTTGCCTGTCAGTGTTGATCCCTGATACTGGAAGGACAAAGGCAAACGCAACCTGTGCCCCGATCCTTTAACCAGTCGCCCTAAAGCCCTAAAGTCCCTCTTGGTTGCCCTTGGACTTCTTTTTGCTACCTCGTCATAACCAGATTGAAAAATCAGTAACAGGTAATAGTCAGAGGGCCGTACCAGGCGAGTGACTTGCCTGGCAATGTCCCTTACCCGAGCCCCAGGGAAGCAACAGACTTTCATGTGGGTTGGGACCGGACGGCAAATCGGGCCCTCTGTCCCTTTCAGAAGGGAGCCCCCCATGACGATAACCCTTCTTTCTTTCTTGATAGAAGATGTAGTGATGCAGGGGGTTGCTTTGCCTTAGGCACCCCTTCCAACTGGGATGGGCTTTTGTCTACATTATTGTTTGAAGGCCCTTCCTCTGCTGATCCCAGAACAAAAAATGACCTACCCTGAACCCTCCCTGTGCACACTGCTGTGCCCTGCCATGCCCTGACTGACACACCACACCCATTTTGCCCACCCTGTTTGCTGTACTCCTGGTTGCTTGTACTCCTCAGGGACTGCCTTTGTACAATGGAGGGGAGGTGCTTTTGTCTCTGCCCATGCCTTGTCAGCCACCCTCGTGAGGGCTGCCGGGTGCTGGTGGATCCCTTGGCTGCCTCAAGTGGTCTCGATGCAGGAAAAAGCCCTGCCCACCTCGATCCCCTGCTCTGCTGCAGAATGTGGCTACCCCAGAGCCCATCACCTCGGTAAGTGAATGTAAAAAATTCATTTTAAATCCCATGTAAGGTGATGTGTGTGGCATCTTTTGCCTTAACTTTATTGTAGTCAGGAAGATTTTGTGAAGTACAAGTAGAGACAGAATAAAGCCCAGCCCACAGTTTGCCCCCGATATACTACTGCACTAGAAGCTAATGAATGGGAAGTGTAATTTTTTAAACTGGTGAGAAAATAGTTTAAAGCTGTGCTTTTAATTTTGTTTTTCCCTTTCATGAGCATAATATTTTCCATTCAAGCAAGTTAAGTAATGAATGCATTTATACCAATTTCTTATTAATTGATACCTTCCTCATCTGGTTAGATTAACTTATCTAAATTAATTCTATAAAAGCAGCACTGAGAAGAGGCAGGTGAATGGAATCAAGGTTTAGTTAACTTCATCTGGGTTTCTGGTGCTGGAGTCACAGTTTAAAGAGAGATGGAAGAGAAATATGAAAACACAGAAGTGAAACATCTCACATAACAGTTTTTTGTAATGTATAAGTCTTAGAGAAAAGTATTTAAGTGTTCCTTAGATACAAAAAAATCTCTACAGTTTTAACTTGGGCTATTTACAATTGTTATTGCCCATTGCCTAACTGTTCTAAAGTATAAGATAGGTAAAGTATAATTAAGAAAATAGAGTGGATCATATTCTCACCTTTAGACTTCACGTATCTCATGCATCTCAACTGTATAAGTATAAATTATGTTACTGTTTTCCCACATCTACATGTAAAAGTCTAAAACAACTTTCATTTCAAGTTCTGCTTTTTGAAGATCCAATTGCACTGGAACAATACATAATCTGCAAGTTGTTAGCATATTATTTGTGGGAAATAGAAGAAAAAAGCAATGGGAACTTCTGAAGATATTTTTTTTCCTGGGAACAGTTGTGAAAGTAATGAATTTTAGGAGATGGAGGGCAGAGGGAAGGGAATCGTTATTTTTTTTTCCTTTGTTTCCCCGGTGAATCCTTCTTCTGTAGACCAAACTTGAGGACTTTAAGTTGGAGTTTTAACAAGACTAAATGGAGTAGTGGAGTGACTATATATTTACATATAGAAGCAACAAGGCTACTTTTGTGCTTTGTTTTTACAAACTTTACAGGTCACAAAACTGCATAACATCTACCACATATTAATGTTGAATACATAATCTTTTAGTTGTTTTGTTGTTGTTTTTAGTAATCATTACCCTTTGATTTCAAAGAAGATTTGCAGAGATACATCTTAATATACAGAGATACATTTGCAGAATTAACTTATGTGAGTTACCTCACATAAGATCTGAAGGAGACATTAGACTGATAACACTAATAACCTAATGAAAAACCTACTTTATTATATCCATGCTATACTTTAATGGTAGCATAACAGCTGCCAGGGAGCTGTTATGATATCAGTGCAATTAAATTGAAATTTTGTTGGCTCAGCATTTTAATATGAAGAATTATTTCTGGGCATAGCCCTATGAAGAAAGAAAATTGGCCCTTCTTGTATCATCCTTTTTGAATAAGAACAGAGAAAGAATAATACAGCTGAGTCCTTTATGGAATTCAAAATGGATTACTGATAAATCTGGTTGGGGGAACAGTGTTATGTTATATATAAAACATTATATTTGGCAACACACAGTATAACATTTGAAGAACACAATGGATCAGATGGCCACAACAACCCCATGCAACGCAACAGGTTTGTGGCAGAGTGGCTTGAAAGCTGTGCAGAGGAAAAGGATCTGGGGGTGCGGATTGATGCTCACCTGAATATGAGCCAGCAGTGTGCCGTGGTGGTCAAGAAGGCCAATTCATTTTTAACTCATCCCTCCCAACAATCATACTGGAAAGAATCCAATGGAGGGCTACCAAGATGACCAAAGGACTGGAACACCTCTCCTGTGAGGGCTGGCTGAGAGAGTTGGGATTGTTCAGCCTGGAGAAAAGGAGGCTCAGGGAGGATCTTATTAGTGTATATAAATATTTGAAGGGAGGGTACAAATGAGATGGAGCCATGTTCTTTCCAGTGGTGCCCAGTGACAGGACAAGAGGCAGTGAGAACAACCTGGAACACAAGAAGTTCAATCTCAACATCAAGATGCACCTTATTTTGTGGGTGAACAGATTGCCCTGAGAGGTTGTGGACTCTCCCTTCTTGGAGAGCTTCAAAAGCCATCTGGACATGGTCTTGGGCAACCTGTTCTAGAGGCCTCTGCATGAGCATGGGGGATTGGACCAGTCAACCTCCAGAGGTCTCTTCCAACCTTTGCACAGAATCTGATTCTGTGATTCTGTTTAGAAAACTTGCTTTTCATGATTGAGAGGAAAAGCTGCATTTGTTGAATTAATATGTTTGCTTTCTCTTTTTAAATCTGTATTTCCATTTGTGTTATAAAATTTTCAGTAGAGCTAACAAATAACTTGAAACATGGAGTTTTTCTGTTGACAATAACACCAATCTCATCTCCCTTCTGCTAGCTTCTAGACATTGATCTTCACCTGTACTATCTTTCACTTTGTTCAAGCTCTGATGATTTTGTTAGCATTTTTTTATTCCTTTGACATTGATTTTCCCCTTAGCTCTGTTTCTGTTTTGTTTTGTTCTGTTCTGTTTTGTTGCTGGTGTGTGTGTTAGTTTTTTCTTTGCTAGGCTTGATACTTTTATCGAAAAAAATAAAAAATAAATAAATTCAAATATCTCCTAAGGCCCAGTATCCTAATTAAAATTGCGTATTGATGTACTACTTAGTTTGTGTTAGTAGTCCATCAATAAAATAGAGAGCAGGTTGGAAGGTACAGTCTCACAGAGCATTCTGAGGTATTTTGTATTGATTTGAATTACTTTCCACAGAGTAACTTTGTTTGTACTTCATCTGGTGTGGGTAAAGTTATACTCTCTCTGGAACCATTAGTATAATGTTGATTTCAAACATGGTCAAGATTCTGGTAAAACTTTGTGGTGTTTTTACACATCCAGGCAGCTGAACTCCACCATAACAGCTCTTTCACTCCCCATCCTCAAAGGGAAAGGGGGAGAAAATGCAGTGAAAAGGGCTCAAGGGTTGAGATAAGGACAGGGAGATCACTCAACAATTATTTTCATGGGAAAAACAGACTCAACATACAGAGATTAATATAATTTATTACCTATTGCTAAAACTCTAAAGAAGTGAGAAGATAAAAGCAAAGTGAAAACACCTTCCCCCCATTTATCCTCTTCCACCTCCTCCCCCCGAGCAGTGCAGGGGAACAGGGGAATGGGGGCTACAATCAGTCTATAGCGCTTTGTCTCTGCCACTCCTTCACGGTCCCTCTCTGCCCCTGCTCCACGTGGGGTCCCTCCCACAGGATGCCGTCCTTCCTGAACTGATCCTGAGTGGGCTTCCCACAGGCAGCAGCTCTTCAAGAACTGCTCCCACATGGCTCCGTACCACGGGGTCCGTCCGTCAGGATCAAACTGCTCCAACATGGGTCCCCCATGGGCGGCAGCTCCCCCCAGACCCCCTGCTTCTGCGTGGGTTCCTCTCCACAGGCTGCAGCTCTGGCCCAGGGCCTGCTCCTGTGGGGGCTCTCCATGGGCTGCAGCCTCCTTCAGGCCGCATCCACCTCCTTCACCGGAGGCTCCTTCACGGGCTGCAGCATGGAGATCTGCTCCATGTGGGACCCATGGGCTGCAGGGGAACAACCTGCTGCACCAGGGGCCTCTCCACAGGCTGCAGAGGAACTTCTGCTCTGTGCCTGGAGCACCTTCCTCTCTTTGTGTACTGACCTTGGGGGCTGCAGGGCTGGTTCTCTCACATTTTCTCACTCCTCTCTTTTCCAGTTGCTGTTGCTTGGATCCTACATCCTCAGCTGTCACAGAGGCTCCCATCTTTTTATCCTAAGTACCAGGATGCAGTTTCTCCTTGGCCCTCCTCTTGCTGTTAATATATTTATAAAAACATTTTTGTTATCCTTAACCATAGTGGCCAGGTTGAACTCGTACTGGGCTTTGGCCTTCCTGATTTTTACTCTGCATATGCTGTCAACTTCCTTGTACTCTCCCCGAGTTGCCTGCCCCTTCTTCCACCAGACATAAACTCTCTTTTTTTCATGAACACTCAGCAAAAGTTCCCTGTTCATCCACTCCAGTCTTCTTCCCCGATGGCTCATCTTACAGCACACAGGGACAGCCTGCTCCTGTGCCTTTAAGACTTCCTTCCTGAGGAGCTTCCAGCCTTCATGGATCCCTCTGCCCTTCAGGACTGACTCCCAAGGGACCCTCCCTACCAGTGTCCTCAACAATTCGAAGTCTGCCCTCTGGAAGTCCAAGGTAGCAGTTTTACTGACACCCCTCCTGACTTCACCAAGAATAGAGAACTCTACCATGTCATGGTCACTTTGCCCAAGACAACTCCCTACCACCACATCTCCCACCAGTCCTTCTATGTTAATGAACAGCAGGTCTAGCGGGGCACCCCCTCTGGTAGGCTCACTAAACAGCTGACTCAGGAAGCTGTCTTCCATGCACTCCAGCAACCTTCCAGACTGCTTCCTCATGGCTGTATTGTATTTCCAGCATATGTCTGGGAAGTTAAAGTCTCCCATGAGGACAAGCGCTGGTGACGCCTCATCCATCTCTTCATCCTGGTTTCGCAGTCTATTACAGACTGCCATCAGGATGCCCACCTTGTTGGCCAACCCCTTAATCCTTATCCACAAGAACTCTACCCTTTCATTCCCAACCCTGATCTCAACAACATTGAAACACTCTCCAATATAGAGAGCCATGCCACTGCCCCTCCTTAGTTTCACTTTCAGCAAGCTGATTTTTAACAGTTGCTTCCCAGGTCTGGAAATGACTAGACCTTTTTTCATCATCACATTAAACCCTTCTAAGATTGGTGCTGACCCAAAGTCTATTAGCAACTTAAGTCCTTGTCAAGGCCAGGGCTTTCAAGTCAAGCACACATCATACAGCTACGACATAGCTAGTGTTCATGCTGACAGTCTCACCACACATACACAAAAATAAATAAAGATGGCAGAAGGAATTTGGAGAGTGATCTGCTTTCTTAACTTCAGTTGCTCTCATAAAGTGCAGAAGTAAGTTGTGATTATTATTTTTTTTTCTTCTATTCAGAAACAGAGTACTTGAACATGATCTTTCCATGAGCTTTAGATTCATGACTAAAATTCTGAAGATGCTTTTATAAATACCATTTTTTTTCCATATAGCAAAGGTTACACTTCTGAGCATCTCTTTTGCCAGTACTTTTTCCATATTGAAAGCTCATATATGGAAGTACAGTTTAGCTGAATATATGAAATATAGATTTGACCAGGAGACTGATTGGTTTAGGATCTCAGCTGGATACTTTGTATGTCATATTTATGGTTATGGTGAAACTAAACAGAGTGTCTAGTTAGGGACAAAGTAATTCAAAAATTTATTTCACTATCTTTAGTTTAAAGTTCCCATTCATTAATGACTTATCATTCTGTGTAAGGTCAATTTCCTCAATAGTGAGGATTCCCAAATCATAACATAGTAGGGCTATTTATAATGTTGACACAGTATCAGAGTAGTTTGTAAAAGTAATCTCTCCATATATAGTCATAACAAAAATACTGAGGATTCTGATGAAGTAAATACACTGAAAATTTAGAAAGAAAAAAAGAAAAAAAAAGCAAGGCCAAAAATCAAAGCTCAGTGACTTGGTGCATAAAGCTTCCCATTAATGTATCACAGAATAAAGGATATACAAAAAATCATGTTGGTGGACTTGCTGATTTTTAATATATATATTTTTAATTTCATTTAATAATTTTTATTTTATTTTAATATTTTTATTTATTTTATTTACATATTTATTGTCATGGTTTCAGCTAGAATAGAGTTAATTTTCCTCCTAATAGCTGGTATGATGCTGTGTTTGGGATTTAGGATGAGAATAATGTTGATACCATGCTGATGTTTTAATTGTTACAGAGCAGTGTTTACACTAAGCCAAGGCCTTTTTAGCTTCTCACACTGTCATGACAGTGAGCAGTCTGGGGGTGCATCAGGAGATGGGAGGGACCAGAACCAGGACAGCTGACCGCAAATGGCCAACGGGATATTCCATACATCATGCTGAACAATTAATATGGGGTGGCTAGCCAGAGTAGGGGGACCGCTGCTCAGGGTTAGTCTGGGCATTGGTCAGCGAGTAATGAGGAATTGCATTGTGCATCACTTGTTTTGTACACATTATTAGTAGTAGTATTTCCTTCCCCTTCCCCTTCCCCTTCCCCTTCCCCTTCCCCTTCCCCTTCCCCTTCCCCTTCCCCTTCCCCTTCCCCTTCCCCTTCCCCTTCCCCTTCCCCTTCCCCTTCCCCTTCCCCTTCCCCTTCCCCTTCCCCCTCCCCTCTCCTCCTCCTCCTCCTCCTCCTCCTCCTCCTCCTCCTCTTTCTCTTTTTCCTTCTCTCTCTTTTTTTTTTTTTTTTATTTTTACTTAGCACAATTAAGCAAATGTGCCGTTGTTTAAAAGATTCATAAGAACTTTTATGCCTTATGTGGAGGAGTGTGTCCCCCACATCACAGAAACTCAAAAAAGACTGTCTTGGAGCACTAAGAGATGGCTGCTCCATCAGAGACAGACCAGCCAAGAGCTGAAGGTGACCTGGCACACAGTGTCTTCTCACTTGTGAGTCACAGTCCCAGGCAGTTGAGCATGAAGGGCAAAACAGGGGAAGGGTAACAGTGTCCATTGACAGACACTGGCATGGCAAGTGATGGACTAGGTACATGGTCCATTCAGGAGTAGATGAAAAGGTAGATGGGCTGTGGACAGAGATGGAGAGGAGCTACAGAGTACGACCAAAGGTACCATCCAGGGAAGAGGGATGGGGCTGGAAACCAGGTCTCCTACAGGGTCGCTGTGGCAGGGTGGGACAAAGTGACAAAGTCCTAGGTGGGGCTGGGCATGACCTGGGAGGCTTGCTAGTGCCCTCAGGGCCCTGACAAATTCAGTCTCTGCACATCTATCAGTGTCACATTGCAGACTTAGTCTTATCATCCTTTCAGCTATAAATGCAATAAAAATGCCGTTTAAGTGGAAGGTATAATTTCCTCAGAACCATGGAGCTTTTCATTGGAACATCATAAACCAATCCCTAACAGATGTTTAAACTCAGTGCACATTGGCTATATTTGTGTTCTCAATTCTCTTGCTAGCTAATGGATTTGTATTCAATTAAAGACAGACTACCAGCACAAAAGCCAAAGAGTAGCACAGCGTTTCATTTTTCAATGAACTCTTTAAAAATACTGTAATGAATTTCTCATGTACTTAAGATCATTTATTTCTTAAATGAATTGATAAGGGGAATTAGAGCAGTGGCTTGACTGTTTTTCTTTTTCTTTGAAAATGCAGAGCTTCTATCACTTCTAGTTTCATAAACATAAAAAGCTGTCTCCAGTTTGCTGCACCGTTGGCATTAAAGGAACAATTTTCAGACGTGACCACATAAGATGCCTTTTTATTGCAGTAAATAAATTAATAAATAAATACTTAAAATGGTATTTGGGTGACTAAATTAGAATTTACTTCCAAAATTTTCATACTTGACTGCCTTAAGTTAGGAAGGGTAAATAAATCTCTAGTTAAAAGACAGTTGAAAGCTAGGAAAACAAAAAACAAAAAACAAAAAAAAGGAAAAAAAAACAGTGAATGTCCCTGAAATAGATGGGATTTGCATGCATATTTGCAGAACTAGACCTTCAGAAAATCAAGAATTTTGTTTTGCTGCCTACAGTTGGCTCATAATCTCATCTTCTCTCAGTCATTTCTTTAAACCTTGTAGCACAAAATATATCTAAACACTGAAATAGGAGAATAATGTGTAGTTGCTATAATGCAGTTATTCTATTATTTTCTCATGACATGGAATAGATAAATTAATTTTGATTAACCTGTGGGTGGGATTCATTTCACTTGAACTATCTCAAATACCATTAAGGTAAGTGTCTTCCTTTGGAATTGTTTGTCTAGTTTCCCATTAAACTAGAAAGTCCCAGTGAAAGTCTAGTCAACATATTCATTGGAGTTTAGTATTTGTCAGCTAACCAAGTGTAGATGTTTAATTTAGAGTAGGGTGAATTATACCTTAGCTTCCACACTAATCAGCTCTTTACCAGTGATGAGAGCTCTCAGATGATTTTAACATTGTAGTCACCAACATTTAGTCAGATTAACCCAGTCAAATTATAATATTTAAAACTTAATGAAGTTATTCCTCAGTGACAATGACATAAGAAAATAATTTATAGTACCTTATCAATGCATAATGTAATACTGATTTTTTTTTCATTTATTTTATAATAGCTTCTTTAAAATCAGCTGAAATTAAGTCCTTAAAAATTCAAAATATGAATTTCACTTTTTAATTACGCAAGTGTACTCTCAACAAGTGCTGAGTGCATTTGATTTTAAGAGGAACATGAAAAAAATCAACATTATTTTGTTCAGATGTTTTTCCTTTTTTTACCAGCTTTGTGATCTGGTCAGCATATTCAACAGACATTGTTTTCTAGTCATCTCTGAGCAATGGTTTGATTGTTAGATCTTACCATGTCAGTAATTCACTAGATTTAGGCATGACAATTGCATTTATTTGTCCTATATTCAAAACTATAATAGCGAAATGTTGTTTTGTGGAGTAATGATGAGTGAAAGGTAACAGGTATTTTTGCCTTAGTATTTGATTTGCAGATAGAAGAACAAATGATCTCTGGAGAGTATTTATGCCATCTGGTGTTAGTTTACACGTTAGATAACTTCATCTTATGAAAACAAATGTTTTTCTAGAGTTCGCCCTTCTTTCCTGGATTATAAACTTTGTCTTTTGGTTGGGCTGTCTGTATTCTGAGTATGTATGAGTCCTTTCTATTTTTATTTAAAATTATTTACTTATTTATTGATTGATTGATAATAAGATGTCATGATTTCTTTCTACATCACAAGACATACGGTACAGGCACACTTCCAATCTCGTCTCCAAGATAAGCTCATATCTTCCTTTCTTGATAGCTGTAATGGCAATATTCTGACAGGACAAATGCTGGTGATTACAATTTTCTGCTTCAAGAAATACTATTTGTTCACTAGTTGTCAAAGAGCTTTCTGAAGGCAATGTACAGAAAAAAGGTACTGTAAGGAAGCTTCCTAAAAAACTTAGGTTTGCTGTGGTGTGCAGCCATTCTTCTCTTAACAATTGGAAAAATGTTTATGATGTTATGTGTTAACAACAGTTGCTGGATGTGAGTTTTCTCACGATGAGTTTTGCCACCTGCTTGTGGCAATACATTGAATATTTGTCAGTCAGACAAAGGATTTCCTAGTTACTAGACCATGCCATAGGATTGCTAAACACTAAGAGAGAGAAAAACATACAGCACTGAAACTATTATCTGCCAATAACAGAGGGTAGTTTGTAAATCCTAAAATCTCAGCACAAGAGTGAACAGTTTTTGCTCATACAATATTTTAATGTAGGTAAAGACAAATCCAAGATTACTTGTGGAAAAACTCCTTAAACATATAGGTGTAATTACTGTACAAATTCTATCTTATTGTTTTCCTATAAGTATTCTGAAGAAGACACTTTACTTTTTCTATTCGGAAGATTAAATTGCACAAGATCTATATACTACAAAGACTTTTACTTGGAAAGTACCAATACATTTTTGTCTACACCCCTGAGACAGACTACATGACAGGGCAATTCATCTGCAATGAGCTTATCTTTCCAGGCTGATTCCAGTCAGAGTTGCCAGTGACAAATCAGTATTTTTTGGAGTGCAGTACTTCTTCCTCAGTTTAGACATCAGCAGCAAGATGAGATAAATCTGATTGCAAATGGGCCTACTTTTCTTCATGGACTAAGAAAGAAGTCTCGAAGACTTGCTCAGATATAAATTCCTACATTGTAGAGGTGGATCATAAAAAGTTTCTTAGCAGGGGTTAGAGAAGACCACAGATCAACTGATGTAACATACCACAATTATGTTTTCTGCAGATATCTATACCACTATTTTACCCGTTCATTGCATGATTACTTCACTTGTTAGTGGATATCTTATAAGCAATAAAAATAGTAAAAATATCAGCAAAAAGACACTTGAGGAAGAGATACGGGTTTTATTACCACAATATTGATGTGATTAAAATGTATAAATGGTGCTCCATTTATGTTTATGGTTTGTAAGCTAGATTTTCCCAAATAAGGAATTTACTAAGAACCAGTGAAACAGAGTTTTTAACCTACATTACTATATAGCAGCTTCCTGCTCGTTTTTGAAGAGGAACTTCCTTGTTTAAGAAACTGATTTTTCAAAAGCCTATTCTTACTTGTTATATTGGTTTTATGTGGCAAGGCTTTGCTAGCAATGGGGGAGGGGGAAGGGTTTCTGAGTGGTCTGTGTGAGGAGAGATCAGGAACTGGCCTCATGTCACACAGTCAGTTCCGGTTGACTCCAACATAGACCCAATGCTGGCCACAGCTGAGGCAATCAGTAAAGCTGGTAGCACTTCTGTGGTAACATATTTAGAAAAGTGTAAAAAATGCTGTGCAGCAGCTGTGAGAAAAGAGAAACAAAAAGGATAGAAGACAATAAGGTCAGAGAAGAAGGAGGGGGAAGAGGTGCTCCAGACACCAGAGCAGAGATTCCTCTACAGCCTATGGAGAAGATCATGGTAACATAGGTTGTCACCCTGCAGCACACTGGAGCAGATTTTCACACTGCAGCTCATGGGGAATTCATGCAGGAGCAGGCTCCTGGGAAGAACTATAGCCTATGGAGAAAAGCCCATTGATGGAACAGGTTATCTGGCAGGAATTGTGGTTCATGAAGGACCCATGTTAGAGCAGTCCATTCCTGAAGGACTATGCCCTGTGTTATGGGCCCATGCTGGAGCAGTTTTTGAAGATCTGCAGCCCATGGGAAAAACCCACTCTGGAGCAGTTCGTGAAGGACCGCAACCCACGGAAGGGGCCCCAACATGGAGTGAGAAAAGAGTGTGAGGAGGAAGGAGAAGCAGAGACAAAGCATTACGAACAGACTGCAATCCACATTCCCCATCCTCCCTGTGACTTGGAGTGGGAAAAGAGGTTAAAGAGTCAGGAGTGAAGATGAGTCTGGAAAAAAGTGTGTGGGGAAGTGTAGGTATAAGGTTTTTTTTTTTTTTTCTTTTTTCTTTTTTCTTTTTTTCTTTCTATCTCTATCTTATTCTATTTTTAATTGGTAATAAATTAAACTAATCTTCCCAAAGTGTGGTCTCCCTATCCTCATCTCAACTCATGAGCTTTATCATCTTTTCTCCCCGTCTCCGGCTGTAGTGAGGGAGCGAGAGAACAGCTTTGTAGGCAACTGGCAGCCAGCCATGATTAACCCATCACACTTGTAATAAGGACCAACCACTATTTTTAATCCCTTATTTTCTAGTTTGATGCTTAAAAGCTTAGAGTTGCTCAGCAATAATAGACAGGTTGAATGTGGATGTGTGGAACTGAAACCCAGATCCCACAGGAGACAGGTACAATGATTGCTTTTTATTTTGATAGAAGCTTACAAATAAATATAGTATCCGTTAGGCTTCAAAGCTATGCTTCTTTTCCTTACACTTATTAAATTTTACTTATATTGTTAACTGAATAGTGGCACAGCTTCAATAGGAACATGAGAAGTGTTTCTGTTCCTGTTTTATAAACAACATGATGGTTGCCAGAGGTCTTCTCTGAAGTAAATGCTTTAGCCCAGTGGGCAAAAGTCAAGCAAGAACCTGGACCACCCTTTTAGTGGCCTTCTCTGCTAATCTCTAAACTACTTCAGAATAGGTAGACAGCAACACTTCCTCCAGGGAATATGTTTTTAATGAAAATCATTGTGGCTGTGATTTAAGCTGTCAGAGAGTGTTAAACATGCAAAGAATGTGCATATTAGATTAGTTCCTTTGGGAACTAGCCCAGTGACACTGGTTTAGTGAATCATAAACAATTTAAGGCTGGACGGGGTCCTGGGCTGCTTGGTTCAGCCAAGATGGCAGAGCCTGTAAATATGTGCATTGCCAAACTTTGGGCATTAACATTTTCTCTGGCACAACTCTGGCTGCCTGCAGACTGTTAGGCACCTAAGTAGTTAGTTGGGCGTTGTTGATCAGCTTTTTGGACTTTCATGTGTAGATCCCAATTAGATTTTATTTTGTTACATAAATGTATTTTAGATCTTTTCTTGAGTTCTTCAGAAGACACCAAAAATGGTTTGGTATAAACCATTAAAACCATATAAACATAAAGTGATCTCTTGCAAACAAAAAAAGAGAGAGAGAGAGAAAAAAAAAAAAAAAAAGTAAATGTTATATATAGTGCTTTCATAACTTTTGTTCAGCAGTAGTTTAGAACTTAAAAAAAAGCAACAACAATACACCCATGGGGGACTAAGTTGAGCTGGCTTCCTATTGCAAACAACTGCTTTGTATTATCATCTTTGGAAATGTATTAAATGTTATTATTGAATTAATTTTGAATATATAAAACTAGGTATGGAACCATTATATACCACTGTGATTTTTAATTTGTGAAGCTCTTCTGAAACCAGGTTATAGGCTCCACGGTGGAAACTGCTCACAAACATAAATGCATTAAAAAAAATACAGAGGCAAACATATTTTTTAAAGATTTTATCCCAAGAGAAACTAGGCACTTTCTTAAATTTCAAAATACTGACAATATTTCTGATGTTTAGATAACTTCAAAGTATCTGACACTCTAAACCAATTCAATTATTCTACTTTCAGATTATGCATTAAGAATTGCAGTGTACGTGTTATTGGAAGAAAAGCTCTTAGAATCTAATAAGATTTAATTCAGTGATTCATATCCACTGCTGTTTTGCGCTGAACATAAACAGAAGAACTTATCTTGGCTGAACTGCATGTCCTGAAAGGAAATTATTTGATCCTACAGTGCTTCTCAGGGTAAAGGGAAAACAAAACAAACAAACAAACAAGCAAGAAATAGTTTAATAACACTAGTTATATTTTTCAAGAAGCGGTACTGTTGTTTTCAAATTTTGTATACTCAGAGAACCATTTGATTCCTGTTTTTGTCCAGTACCATAAGACTTCCCAAATAAGGCACATAATTCCAATATGAAAAACGTACCTAAACTGAATGTAGCAAATTTTTCTTTGCAGATGTCAGACAAGTACACATTGCATCATGGACATAAAATCTGTGCAAACCTACGTGACCCAATTTTTCTCACATTAGACAAATTTGGAGTTTAAAATAAATTAATGGGTAGAGAAGCTGCTGTAAAATTTTTGATCTGAATATCTCTTCATACAATATCTATATAACTTGCCAAAGAACATTGATGGGTGAAGAATTAGGGAAAAAAAAAAAAAAAGCATCCTATGAAAATCTCTCTCTTTTTTTTTTTTTTTTTTTTTTTATAAAGTCATCACTAGTATGCCATTAATGGTAGAGTCTTAGAAAATCATGCTGCCTCAGATTTCAGATTCTGCTCATAAGAGAGTGAGAAAAATGAAACAAAGAATCAATGCTTTAAAATAACAGTGCTAAACTTTCTGGAGATTTGAAAGTGGAGACCCCTTTGGTGATTTACTTTCTTTTTTGCTATCAGTGATAGAAAGTCTAACAGCACGGTAGAAAGCTTTGTACATTAACCAAGATCATTTAATCCTATAGATTTGGTAACATACTATAACTACTTACTACATAGAGCATATACTACTATAGTATTTATTTCTAGAATGACCCATTTTATTTATTTATTTATGTGGGGGGGTTGTGCTCCTATTTGAACTTAGCTGAGATTTTATCCACAGGGACAGTGGTTAGTTGTAGTGCTTAGAGAACACATATTAGAGAAATGTAGAATAAAATCAGGTGAAAGCTTTGGACAGGATACTGAAGTGGAAAAAAATGAATAAAAAATAAGTAGTGAATTGGAAGCCAGTAACATGTGGAGCACTTCAGGGATCAGTACTGGGTCCTATCCTGTTTAACATCTTCATTAATGATCTGGACAATGGAGTAGAGTGCACCGTCAGTGAATTTGCAGACAAAACAAAACTAGGTGGCCAACTCACCAGAGGGCCACACAGCCATCCAGAGGGATCTTGATAGGTTGCAGAGGTGGGCTGACAAGAATTTCTCAAAGTTTAACATAGAAAAGTGCAGAGTCCTGCATGGGGAGGAACAATCCTAGGCACCAGTAAATAACCTGGGCCACCCAGCTAGAAAGCAGCTTTGCAGAAAAGGACCTAGGAATCTGGTGGACACCAAGTGGAACATGAGACAGCAATATGCCTTGCCACTAAGGCTAATGATATTCTTGTCTCCAGTGGGCAGAGAATTGCCATCAAGTCAAGAGTTGTTCTTTCCCCTCTACTCAGCATTGGTGAGGCTACATCTGGAGTACAGTGTCCAGTTCCAGGCTCCCCAGTACAAGAGAGACATGGCCATATTGGAAAGAGTCCAATGGAGGCCTATGAAAATGGTCAAGGGTCTGGAGCACCTCTCCTACAAAGACAGGATGAGAAAACTGGGATTGTTCAGCCTGGAGAAGAGAGGTCTTTGGGGGGACCTTATAGTGACTTTCCAATACCTAAAGGGGACCTACAGGAAACGTGGGGAGGGACTCTTTGTCAGGGAATGTAGAGATAGGACAAGGAGCAATGGCTTTAAACTAAAAGAGGGTGCATTTAGATTAGACACTAGGAAGAAATTCTTTACTCTGAGGGTAGTGAGGCACTGGGACAGGTTGTCCATACATAGAAGGATGCCCCACCTCTGGAAGTGTTCAAGGCCAGGCTGGATGGGGCTGTGAGTAACATGGTCTAGTCAAAAGTGTCCCTTCTCATGGCAAGGGGTTTGGTAGTAGATGATCTTTAAGGTCCCTTCCAACCCAAACCACTCTGTGTTTCTGTGTGATTCTGTGAAGGTTGTGTATTTCCATTTATTAATAGACAGTTTATACACATGGATTCTTATACTAACATTATGTTCAAACTGAGAAAAAATTGTCTTTATATTTTATAGTTTTAGAGATCATCTGTATTCAGGATTGCTCTCGTATCCCGCAGCCTTCACTTTACAAATGACCCAACAAAAAATCATGAAATTGAAAGGAAAGTCTTGCACCTGGGGACACCAGTTCATGCTGGGAGTGACTGGCTGGGAAGATTATTCACAGAAAAGAAACTGGAGGTCCTGGTGGACAAGTAGACCATGAGACAGTGATGTGCTCTGATGGCAAGAAGCACAACAGCTTCCTGACTGCATTAGACAGAGCGTTACTAGCAGGTTAAGGGAGATGCCCTGGTGAGATATATTGAAAGTGCTGTGTCCATTGCTCAGCTCCCCAGTACAAGAGAGACAGAACATACTGGGGTGAATTTAGCAAAGGGCAATGAAGAAGATTAAGGAACTGGAGCATCCCTCCTATGAGGAGAAGCTGAGAGAGCTGGGACTGTTTAGCCTAGAGAAGAGAAGGCTCAGGGTGGATCTTATCCATATATATGAAAACCTGTCATGTGTACTAAAGAAGATAGAGCCAGGCTTTTTTCAGTAGTGTTCAGTGCCAGATCAAGAAGCAATTAGGACCAAACTGAAATACAGAAAATGGCACTTAAGCATAATTTTTTTCTGTTTTGTTTTTATTTTTACCGTTACAGTGGTCAAACAGTGGAAAGGTTTGCTCAGAGAGGTTGTAGAGTCTCCATCTTTAGAGATATTCAAAAACTATCCAGACATTGCTGTTTGCAACCTGTTCTTGCTAACACTACTTGAGCAAGAAGGCTGGACCAGATGTTTTCCAGAGGTGCTTGCCAGTGTCAACCACTCTCTGACTCCATATGATTCTGTGACTTAGCAAGGCATACTCATTTGAGTTATGTTTAATTGTGTATAACTTAACCATGAAGCACGTGCTGGGATCTCTCTGTTTCCCTAGTCAGGCTATAAGGCAAATTCACTGGCACTATTGGACACTGCCTCTGCCTTTCTCCTCTGTGAAAACTAGGGACTGGTGAGCAGAAGTGTGCTGTGTGCCAAGGTTGTACTCTGTCCTGAAATCTGGCCAAGGCATGTATTAAGATTCTTAAAGAACTGTTGGGACATAAGAATATAAGTACTTATATTCTAAGCTAAATTTTAAGGTAGATTGCTATGTTGCCTGCATGTCCTGTTTTTGGCTAGAATAGAGTTAATTTTCCTCCTAGTAGCTAGTAGGGTGGTGTGTTTGAGAATAATGTTGATACCACACTGACGTTTTAATTGTTGCAGAGCAATGCTTACACTAAGCCAAGGCCTTTTCAGCTTCTCACACTGTCGTGACAGGGGGCAGGCTGGGGGTGCATCAGGATTTAGGAGGGGACAGAACCAGGACAGCTGACCCAAACTGGCCAAAGGGGTATTCCATACCATCTGATGTCATGCTGAGCAATTAATATGGGGGGGCTGGCTGGGGTGGGGGGACCGGCTGCTTGGGGACAGGCTTGGAATCGGTCAATGGGTGGTGAGCAATTTCATTGTGCATCACTTGTTTTGTACACACTATTATTAGTAGTAGTATTATCATTATTATTTTTTTTCCTTTCTTTTATGTCCTAATAAACGGTCTTTATCTCAGCCCACAGGCTTTCATTTTTTTCTGATTCTCTCCCCCATCTCAGAGAGGGAGGGGAGGAGGGTGAGCAAACAGCTGTGTGGTGCTTAGCTGCTGGCCGGGTTAAACCACAACACTGCAGCACTGTCCATTAATGGTTATATAAGAAAAAGTATAGCAATGAGGCAAACATAAAGTGATATTTTCTTAGAATATTCTGCCAGCTTTCAGAGTTAGGCATCTCAGGGACTCCCTGCACTGGAACTGATACAAAGGTAGTTCATAGACCTCTAAAGTTTTTCTATTATAATTATATTTTTTTCTCTCTGAAACTATCTAGCTGCTTTTGGAATTATGTAAAATATTTTATTTGAACAATGTCGCATGGCAAGAAGTTTCAGAGCATAGCAATGCATGTTACGAAGGACCACCTAACTGTTCTGATCCTTACACTCATTTTGTTCAGAATGATGTCTCCTCCTACTGTTTTTTTTTTTTTTTTTTTTTTTTTTTTAAATCTTTGGAAGAAGCTGGTACTTTACCCCCTACTTTTCAAGTAACACCAAATTTCTCAGATGAGTGCATTTAACTGAACACAGGCTGGATCTTAAGTATTTCCTATTTGTCAGACTTCCACTGCAGCCAGCAGAGCTCTGACAAACTGTGCACACTTAAGATTTTCAGTGTTTTCATTTGCTTTTTGATAAAGCTTATTCTGATTATTATCTCCTCTGAAGAGAATGGTAATATGCATTTCTGTAGGAAACATTCAAGAAGAGAATTTTATCTGTATATTGTTTTGAATAGTGTTATAACATTAATGCATAATTTTACAGGGCTCTATATAGGATTTGTTTATTCTGCTACCATCTAAAGGAAGATTTAATACCTATAATATTCAGTTTTTGTAAAAGATTCACAGACAACATTTTCTCATATGTCATTTTAGATTTAAATAAGGTCTTAATATCTCTTTAAGAGCTTTAGAGAATGTGATTTAGAAAATTATTGTGATTTGCAGTTCAGTCCAAAAATGAATGATTTTTTTTTTTTTTATAAATACCAAAGACCTGAATCTGATTTTAGTTAAATCAGATTTATGAGAGAAACTTAATTAAAAAAAAAAAAAAAAAAAAGTGAGCAGATCCAGTCATTAATATCTCTTGAATATGTAAATATTAAGCCCTCATAGTGTTAGGAAACTTTGCATGCCCAAATATCTAGGAAAAAAATATTTTTGAGTAACTAATAGAAATAAACAAATCCCAGTAATTCCATTTGGAATAATAAAAGCCTGTGGTGAAATAATATGGTTTCAAGCATGTTGCTTTCCACTACAATTATGACAAACAATGAAAAGGAACAGGCTATATCCATAACCCTAAGCCCCCCACCTCCCCCCAAAAATTGAATTACATTGGAGAAGAATATTCTTGGAGAATACTGGAAAATACAGAATATTCGTATAATATACTAAATATGAATATTCATGACTAAGATTTTAAATTTAGTTACATTTTTAATTAGAACAAAAAATTACCCCCAAAATACTTTTATATGTAATAAAAAAGAACATTTTTTTAAAACTTTTAATAGAATAATACATTTGTTAGAGTATATTTTAATTTTATTTTTCAATTTTTAATTTGAATTTTGTTTTATCATATTTCCTAAAATATCTTAAAATAGAATGCTTAATTAATCTTACTTCATCCCTTTCATGACATCTAAATATTATTGAAACTATTTCAATGAAAATGATAAATTTAAATAAAAAGGTGTTACCAGAATAAAAATTATAACAAACCGATGACTAAATTTAGATCTTGAAACAATAAGATCTATTTTTCTAACTGTATAGCAGAGGTAATGAGAACTTAAATTCCTATTTTAGCTTTTACATAGACTTCTTGTACTGCGTTAAGTGAGCTACATAATCTCTTAGGCAACATTTCATTTGCAAGAAATGAAGTGAGGACTAATGAGTTGCTATTTGCTAAGGCTGTGAGACTGAAAGTCATTTAATAAAGAAGAACAGGACCACATTTTGGTTTGAATAAAATCTAAATCTGTCCTAATTTGTCTAGGAGACCAATTAGCCTAAAGATGTCTTTTGGATTATGTTTACATTCCAGGCAAAGGAGTACATTAGGGCTCAACCTGGGATAGAGTAAAATACTCAGAGGTTTATGAGAAGCTGATGAGAACCAGAGCTGAATTCTGCCCAGTTCTCTCCTGCAGACCATATGGCTCCAAATGAATTCCTTCCTCAAGTGAAATGCCTGTATTGTATTTGAATGCAAGATCCACTAACCAGCTACCCTCTTGGTACAGTGCAGCTGGGGAAGATATCAAAGCCTACACCTCTGTACTTGCTGGAGAAACACTAGCATCTTCTCCAAAAAATAGTTATCCAGACTGAAGAGTGGCTTAGCAGAGGACACTGAAGAAAGGTTAAGACCCCCGCCCCAAAGAATTTATCCCTCATAGGCTAGCTTCAAATCTTGCATAGACAAAAAGTGTTGAAATGTCAACACGTTCAACAGTGTTGCTTCTTTTTTCAAGTGGGTGCACCTTGTGGTAAAGTATGCTTTCTGCTCTACTCCACTTCCTGCCCCACCGCTGCCTCACAAACCTGGTCACTATAAAGAGTATTATAAGGAGAGATATAAGGGGAGAGCAAGGAACAAATGAAAAAGAAAAAAAGTCTGTACCTTAACAGGCTATGAACTCTCTCTATATTAATGATGAGTAAAGGTTGAGGAGCTTATTCTGTGTAAAAGCAATAACCAAACTGTAAAAGGGCAGAGGAGCTGGGGAACTGCATTTTCTCTTTAAAGTTCCTTCCCAGCTAGACAAGAGTGTTCCTATGAGTTAGACTTCATATGAAATGAAAGTACACCATATTTTGTACTCTCATAAGTCTTTAAATCAGGGTGACCATAGCATACAAAGTGCTTGTTTTTTTACCAGCGTAAACAAGAATACTATTTACTTTTCTTTCATTGGATCTGTGGATCCCAAATGTTTCAGTACACAGTGCTGTGTTGGAATACTGCTAAACTTTGTCATGTTAAGTTACTACTCTCAACAAACTAAATTCTGAACTGGGATCTGATCTGATTTTATTTTTGTCTACTTTAATTTCCTTTTAAAGAATGTTTTATGTCAGAATGTTAAACCCTTATTCATGGTCTGATTCAACAGTCACGCAAAGAAAACTGCAGCTATTAAAAGTAAATCAACTTCATTTTATAACATGGACATCTTCTGCAGCAAGCCATTCAAATGAAAGTTTGGAGCCAATTTTCACAATATACAATTCAAAACAGTCATAAGAAAGCTAATCCTAGTTAAATTTTAACATTTGCTGAAGGATTATCACATTGATCTATTACTTTACTTGACTTTGTTTTTAAAACTATAAAATTAAATAAAATAATGGAGAAAAGGCAAACCAAAGGAGGTTAAATTGTGTTTGTTAGCATTTCATCACAATTAACATGCAATATGATTTTCAGACAAATGCATAATCAGAAAAAAAAAGAAAAAAAAACGTGAAACAGACAAACATTGTACACAGTACTTTCAAGTGAATGAAAGTCAATGCGAAAATGAGTCATCTCTAATGAAAAACAAGAGTCTGAGAAAGAGTACTTGAATTTAGTATGGATGTTTCCATTGACTACAGAAAGATTTTAAACATGCTACATATTAGTGGTTAACTTTTGTGTCCTGGTACTGTCTAAAGATGCATCTAGGTTCACTGCCCTCCATTGTGTAAACTATATTATGGATAAGACAGAAAACACAATTCCTGCTCCATCAACCTGGTAATTCACCTCTGATATTCAACTAAAATTCTGCATAATTTTGGATGACATTAAATAAAACAGCAAATAAATTTAGTTTTAAGCCAGTGGTTGAATATTACTCTTCCTTACTCTAACAGAAATAAATGGAGCTACTACAAATTTATCCAGGGTGGAGTATAATGAAAATATAGTAATGTAAAAAAGAAACCATCTGTTTCTAAGCAAAATGAAACAGGAATGAACACTGATTCCAATAGAGACCGAAAATGCTGCATAGTACTATCCAAATTTAATCTGTCTATTAAAGAGTCTATCGCGCTCTGGGTTTCCCAGAAATATGACTGATTCCTCAAGAAAGCTAATTTAGGAAGTATCTCAGAGGGAGTATGGAAGAGAACGCCCTACAGCCTTCCTGTTTCTTGTACTAGTGGCCACATTTTCCTCCTGGGCCCACACATTAGACGGAAAATGAAATACAGGGCTTCAGCTGGAGAGAAACAAATGCTTCCTGTCTGTGCACAGTGCTGTATCTTTCCTTCCCTGAAAGTTCCCCTGTCTACATAGTTCATGAGCTAGCTGATCCACTGCATCTCACACTGTATCTTGAAAAGCTACAGAAAAACTGTGGCACTGTGATGGGAATGTAGGGGCTGGCAGAGGCACAGCAAAGAGACAAGGGTGTAATGACTGCAGGAGACCTTGAAGCAAAGTGGCATGTAAGAACAACTGTAAGGGTCTGTCCTTCACTTTCCTAGCAATGGAAGCCTGAGAAAGCTTGAGACAAATAGATTCTTGAATCACAGCTGCACTACATGACACCTCCAACATCACAGAACATGCCATCAGTAAACACTACTTTATAAGCTGTAGCATCATGATATCTTCTTGCTTGTTGCATGCAAATTTCATGTGGCAGAAAGCATGGTGTGGAGGCATTATTCCTCTGTCCTTCAAGGACATCAACCCTTTCTTTCCTTTTAACATTGTCCAGTTAGTAAGGTTGCTTGTATAAATAAGAGGCAAAAGTGAAAAATAATTATACTCTAAATTTTAGTACTTTACTAGTAGTAAACTCTGCTACTTTAGAATGAAGTTACTCTAAAGTAATTCATTTTTCCCTTTATTAATCTTTTCTAACCTGAATTCATTTCTCTTTGGAATTTTAATCTCTTCTGACTGTGTGAATGCATATAGATGTTTTCATGTTACACAAAATATAGAAGAAAACCAGCAATCTGAACCAAAATATCTGAACACTGAGGAAAAAACACCTAAACCTTTTGACTTGAGCCCAGAAATTAGGCTCAGCACTGCTGTAAACTAGAAATATATTGTTGATGTTGCCACGCCAAATGGCATATGACAAGATTTCAGCTCTGTTTAAGAATTCCTTTGGGCATTTGAGACCTGAAAAATATCTCTCTTAATACTGGAGCAGGCTTTCCCAGGACAAATCTATACCCTAAATCAATGTGTTTCACTGTTGTACAGAGAATTGGCTTGGTCTAGATAAAGTTCATAGTTTAAATCAAGCAAACAGGACAGAAAAGGAAACAAAAACAAAATCAAAAACAAAACCCAAACAAACAAACAAAACACCAAACAACAAACAAACAAACACACAAACAACTTCTGCATCTTGGGCAAGGCAGCATATCCTTTTCCTTTTTCATTAGTTCTCAGCCTTAAGACTTTGAATAAACTAATCAGTCTGTAATCTCATTTGTACGTTATAGCGCTATGGTCTCTATCTCCTGGAAGGCTACTTTTACTAATTAATTCTGAAGACAGATATTTATGTCTTCATCAAATACTTCACCTAAAATATAGCAAGCATTTCTTTTAGAATGACCTTGCAATAATAATTGCGTTCATTGTTCAGCAACAGATGGCATCAGACAAGTATTTCTATTTACATCTACAGTTACAGATTATCAGCTACTTCAGACATAAGTAAATTATTCATGTTTTCCTCTTTATAGGACAATGTTGTGGCAAGGTGGATGACCTCAGCAAATGCCTTTATCTCATAATCATGCTGTGTTAGGCTTCTGCAACAATGTGCCCTTGAAGCACAAACCTTCATCTTCTAGTGCAGTTTTCCAAATGAGACGCTGTGGTCTTGCGTTGACACAGCCTTAAAGTATTATGTCAGGTGAAGAGACTAGGAAATGGAATAACTTTCATAATATATAAATAATAATAGTGATTATTTATAGAAAGTCCTTGGAAATAAGTTGAATAGAAAAGTGTGTTGAATTTTTAAATTTTTGTTGGTTCAATGGCATTATTCTCCCTTCCTTTCATCTTTGGTTGGCAATAATGATAATGACATTTATTCCAACTTCAACATCTGGCTTATTAGTTGAAACATTTTGCGTTTTCCACAGGTTACTCATATATTACTAACCAGGCCCTGTCATACTGTCCATTTACATTTGAATTCATTGTGCCAAACCCTCAGTCAGCAATGAGCATTCTGTCTAAAGACCATTGAATTCAGTGGAAAGCGTACTTTGTATTTCTGTCTTTGGATCAAGGCCTGTATACCTTACAAATTGCTCTTGCAGTCAGAAGAGCGATCTCCTAATTCAGTGTAACCATCAGCTATTGAATAGAAACCCATTTGCCATTTGAATCCACCAGCCACACTACACTAGGAAGAGTGAGCAGGTAAGGTAGGATAGTTTTAGGAAGTTCAGAGGGCTATAGATGGGTCTGTACATATGGTATCCATCATCCAAATCCAATACAGCAATTCCCTGTTCAGTGTCAGATTGTAGCTGGGTGCAAATATTTAATAAATTCAGGGATATGTTTTCAGTGGATTATTCTGCATGAGGTATTATGTTTTGGATTTGTGTGTTTGGAAATACTGTCTATCAGTATGTCTTTCATATAAATTACAGCTGGCTAGATAGCAGGGATGATTTGTCATGGCATAATAAAAAACAGCAACAACAGCAACAACAAGAAACAAAACAAAACAAAACAAAACAACAACAAAAAAAACAACTCCCCAAAACAAACAAACAAACAACAACAAAAAACACTACCACTACCACCACCAAAATAAATACATAAATAAATAAATAAACAAGAACCCTCTGGTGTCACAATTTACTTTTGCTCTTCAAAAAATTATTTATTTTCCCCTGGTGGCTTTTCAAAAAGCAAACAAGCAAAAGAGACTTCTTCCTCTGTTCCTCCTTCTTCACCTCTTAATAGCTCTGTGGGCAAGCCATTTTTCTGGCATATGGCAGACACAAGTTCAAGGCTCCTCCAAAATGAATTCTTTCACCTGAGGTGTCCACTTTTGTGGTAAGAAAGAAGTGCAGCTGTGTGTTCCTGGACCAGTCCCATGATGTGGGGAATAACTCACCCCCACATCCCCAGCTGTGCAACACGAGAGGGGTGGGAAGATGGTGCTTTAACGGTGAGCTTTCCTGTTCCAGGGGCTGGTGTGCCAGGGGCAGATGCTGGACTGGCATGAGTTGCCAGGGATGAATAGGGTACAAGGGTAACGCCCACACCCATATTAATAAACTCATGTTAGCTCTGATCATTAAGTTGCTGTCTCATCTAGGATAATGAGTCTTATCTTCTCTGCTTTAGCTACAAGATTTGAGTCTGAACCTGTGAAGTATTCTTGTGACATTTTTGTGAAAATAGCCATGTTACCACTAAAACTTACAGTTAACAATTCATTGCTATTTAATGGAAAAACATTTTTGTCAAAAAATTCCTTTCTGTTTTCACATCATACTTTTAAACTGTGAGAGGAAGTGGTGGGTGTATCATGACAGCAATTTCAGCAAAAGATCATAGGAAAATCAGTGAAATAAGCCCTTAGTGAAAGGAAAATAGTGAGCAATAAGGGAGCTTTTTCTAAAATAATCGGTAGGAAGTCAGTGTGACTTATTTTCTGAATCTTTTATCCTGTTTGATAATGCTGACTTAAATCAACTTCTTCTCTGAATATTTTAGCCTGCTTGATAATGCTGTCTTAAATTTTTCTTCAGATCACATTTCTGTCACCTGAATGTTGCCACTACCAATGACAAGTTCACTAGGAAATATTATTCTGTTGCTGGGAAGTAAATGTGGTAACCAGGATGGTATAAAATAACAATAAGCTTATAATAATTTCCTTAAAATATAACATTCAAATGAGTTAATATTGTCTACTTGCATGGCAGGTCTGTGATCATTTAATAATAGAAAAACCTGAGAAATTTCATCTCCAGCATGAGGAACTGCAATATTTTCTTGCAAAATGATTACAGAGGATGAAACATTTGAAACACTGGCAAGCAAATTAATATGTAGGTTCATAGGTGATTCTGAGAAGAAGGTGGATGGCATACTTCAGAAACCTTTGTAGATCGAAGGAGAAAACTGTAGAGATATGTTTTGTTATGGGCATGAAGATACAAATTCAGATACTGTACTTTAAAAATCTCAGAAAATGGTGCTGATTTAGTGTCCCTCTACAGACAGAAAATAACTGCATGGGAGATGTGTAGTTTGATTCTTCTCTTTGTTATCCTTTGTATAGTAATCACATGAATCAAGAATAAAATATCATTGAGTTTGAATGGAAACTTTTTCACAACTGCTCCACAGAAATACCAATAACTTCACAGGTATAGGGCAATAAAAACACCACATGCAACTTCTCAATCCAATTTCTTGCCCACTTTGCTGAGAACTGTGGGAAAACTGCAATTGTTTCTAGTTAGAATCTTGTACCGTCCTGTGGTAGTGCCAAGATTATTTATGTTTTAAGTTTTATTATTATAATATGCAGGATTATTATTTTCCTGGAATAAATTTGGGATGGAGCTTTGTGGTTATTTTTTAAGTGGAATGTCTAAATAAAAGTATTGTGGTTAGACAGAAATAATGGAATATGTGGTTTACCATATAAGTATATATATTTTTTTGCTCTCATTTTTGTAGTATTGTAGCTCAATTTCCACTTTTATGTTTGTATTTTTAAAATCTGTAATTAATCAAGTGCTCATTTTATTTTACATTTGAGTCTAATTACTTCTTTGGTGGGCCTAATGTGGTATTTAGACATCTTTGTGCTTGAGAACAACTACCATTATTTGCAAATATAATTGCATGCAGTATCAAAAAGACCAGTGAAAAGTTAGAGTTCTCTTTGGAAATCAGTCTGGCCATATTATCTGCAATCATGAAATCATAGAATATCCCGTTGGAAGGAACACACAAGGATCATCGAGTCCAAGTCTTATCCTATCTATTTGCTTATACACACAAGAGGCCAATTCACTTTTGGAAACACAAAGAGGAATTCTTTGAAAATCCCAAATTCTTCTTTTGCTTTCCTCATTGATTCTGTAAAAAGTGGTCAGAAGGAAATGTTCAGAGTAAGCAACAGTGTAATGCATTTAAGTCATGAAAAGTCATCATACATAGTGTTACTGAAAGTGTATTTAAATTCTAGGCTTTTTTTCTGAATGTTTGACATGTCAATTATTCATAGAGAAATTAATAAATAAAAAGAAAATCTTATTGTTTTTGCAGAATTGACTGTGAAGAAAGAAGAGATTGTCATAGATATTTTAACTATCCCATAAGAAATGTAATACATAATTACACATATTTAAAGTAAAGCTTATTTTCAGAATTCAGCAATTGTCTCTAAAGTTACTTTGACATATATTGAATTTTATCTACTTCTGATTGTATTATGCAGAAACTTTCATATTTTTATATCTAATGACTTCCATTTAATCCACTTAGTGGTAATTTGATCCTTTGTCAAAAGACCTGTAACTGGATCATTAGAATAATAAATAACTTTGTTTTTTAACTATGTTTGAGGAAATTGTTATAGAAAATTCAAGAACCCTCAGCAGGGATTTTTTTTTTTTCAATTAAAAAGGAAAAACGTGGAATAAGAAAAATATGGAATGAATAAAGGGAAAAATGACAGATACAAAAGAAATGTAGCTAATAAGAAAATACATAATTATTTAAAATACAACATTATTATTTTGAACACTGTGGTTCTTCGGATAACAAGATCAGCAATTTATTTCAACTTAAGGAACCAGAACAAACTTAGCATAAGAGACAGACATCTTACTGATACATTATTGTTATATTAATTCTGTAGAAACTACTGCTAATGAAACTTAAATATTACTACATATTAATCTTTCTTTGCTTTAACTAGTGAAATTTGGTATTCTGACACGACTGGGTCACATATACAAAAGACAAGAGCAAGTAAATAATGTTTCGGAAGTATTTTTGAAGAATGAATAGGAGTTGAACATGGGAAAGGCTGTTATTAGAGGAGTATATTAGAGAATGATGATCTCTTGTCTTCCATGACAATTAAACTTCAAACCCATACGGTTCATGCATCTACATTTCAATCTGCCTGTCCAAAATAAATAAATAAAGTTAAAATTTAGTTTACAGTGTCGAAGCTATCTTTTAAAAGATGCAAAATATAGGAAAATTTGGTGTAAAATACAACCATTTTCAGACTCCTGAAAACTACATATTTTATAAGAGGTGTTGCTAGTTAGTCGACCAGCTGAGCTATGGTAGAACGTTTAGTGTTTAACCCCCTGTTCCCTATCCATTTTTGTTTGTTTGTTTGTTTGTTTTGTTTTGTTTGCTTCTCCTCTTTCCTTACTGGAAAGCAATTCAAAAAAAATAAACCACTAAATAAGAACACACTGAAGTTCCTACTAATACCTTGATCTTCTTGATATTCTACTGATAAAAAACAAGACATGATAGATATTGTAGACTGTGGAAGGGAAAATCTCAGTTTCTTAGAAATCCTAATTTTAAGTGGGATTTATTTATCTTTTTTTCAGTATCTCATTAGAATGAACACTAAACCATCTGTGCCCAAGGGATGTTGAGATGGCATTATTTTCTTTCTGGCAGAATGTATCACTGACAGAGTCAATGTATGCCATGGAATAGGTTAACGGTTATTGGGAAGACAAGAATGAGAATCAATTTACCACTGAGGTATTAATGCCAAACATGAAACATGGAGAGACCTTATTCTGAAGCCTTGCTCTAAGTCTAAGATAAAATGGTTTTAAACCATGGTATCTGGGCTCCACAGTATAAAAATGATGTTATGTTACTTGAAAGCATTCAGAGAAGGGCAACAAAACTGCTAAAAGGGTGGGAAGGCATGTCTTATAAAGAGGGTCTGAGGACACTTGTGTAGTCCAGTCTGGGAAAAAAGGAGTCTAAGAGGCAACCTCATTGCTCTTTACAACTTCCTGGTGAGGGGAAATGGAGAGGGTGGTGCAGATCCCTTCTTTTTTAGTAACCAAGGTCAGGATGTGCAGGAATAGCACAAAGGTGTGCCAGGAAAGGTTCAGACTGGACAGTGGGAAAAATTTCATTACTGTGAAGGTGGTCAAAAATTGGAACAAGCTTCCTAGTATCACTTCCAGGTTGATGCCTGTGAGTGTTCAAGAGGCATTTGGATAATGCTCTTAGTAATATGCTTTAAGTTTTTGTTAGCCTGAAGAGGTCAGGCAGTTGGACTAGATGGTCTTTGAAGGTTCCTTCCAGCTATTCTGTTCTGTTCTGTTCTGTTCTGTTCTATGCTATGCTATGCTGTGCTGTCCTATTCAATATTCTGTAGTATTCTGTAATATTCTATTCTGTAATATTCTATTCCAACTTGAAGGTATTCTTCCACTTGGGAAAATATCTTAATTTTTGAATTACGTTATTGTCATCTACTTTGCTTGAACCAGGGTACTGATCAAAGCTGGTTCAAAGGTAAGTTTAGAAGGATTTGGGACCAATGCTTTGGCATAGAAAGAAACTGAAATTGAGTCACACTGGACCATAGTCTTCAGTTGCATCTTTGTCTTTGAAAGCCTTACTACATAACAATGAATTTTCTTTGCATAGGTGCTTTTTTTTTTTTTTTTTTTTTTTTTTTCCTTTTATGTGAATCTAGAGTGACAGCATGATAGCATGATACACAAATGATTTTGGAATGTTTTTTTTGATACAGCTATGTTTCTCTCAGAAGATGTGCTGTTATGGGACGTGGTTAAGCATTCAGCATACTGCATGAGATAAAATCCAACGTTAAGGAATCAAGAATGATTTTTTTTGTTTTGAAAACCATAGCAGTTCTTCAGTCTCTTATATCTATATATCTTGAGGAACATCAAATAATAGTAGCATAAATGTGCAATTACCACAGTATGACCATTCCTTTTCTTGAACCATTTCTGATGTGAGAGGTGATGTTGTCAGCTAATAATTGCTTGTTACCCTAGAGCTATGGTAACTAGTGCTGTATGACTTTAAAGAAACATAGATATCCAAAACAGCTGACAAACATTCCTTTAATGTAAAAAATAGATACTTGTTTTAAAATAGGTACTTTGTGAATATTTTTTCTTGGTTGAAAATAGTGCCAAAGAAACAGACAGATATAAAAATAAATACTCATTTTGGTTGACTCAGATAATATTCAGGTTAGATTTAAGGTTTATTTGAGAATGTAAAGAGTTTGAATTTCATCTTCCCTAACTCCCAAGCGCACATTATTGCATGATACGAGGCATCACCTACAGATTTGCATATTTTTCAAAGTGTGGGCAGGGATGTTTAAGTGTGTGATAATTTACAGGTTTAACTTTAGTCTGTAGTGGCAGAAATACTAGGATTAAGAACAGCTGTTGTATAAGTTTATTTACTAGGTTTCCAAGGTTTCAGTGCCTAGCAGACAGTAAAACATACTTCACAATTTCAATTTCACTATTCTAGAACACTGATTTTTTTCCTTCCTTTGTTTCTCCTTCACTCGTTTGTTCCCTCTCTGCATCCTTCAGCAGCTCATCATTCGAAAGATCTGAAAAAAAAAAAAAAAAACACAAAACCAAAACCCAAGGATAGCTGCTTGTCTAGCCCAATGGCTGTAACCCATAGTCTGTCTTTTCCAGCCCAGGCTTTCTTCTTTTGGTGTCTTTTTTGGAGAGAAAAACAAAATGAATAAAAAACAAACCTCACTCCCACCCCCACCCCTGCTCTCCTCTCCTCTCCTCTCCTCTCCTCCTCCACTCCTCTCCTCCTCCACTCCTCTCCTCCTCTCCTCCACTCCTCCTCCACTCCTCTCCTCCTCCACTCCTCTCCTCTCCTCTCCTCTCCTCTCCATCTCTCTCCTTCCTCTCCTCTCCCTCCCCTCTCCTCCTCCTCTCCTCTCCTCTCCTCATCCTCTCCTCCGCTCCTCTCCTCCTCCTCCTCTCCTCTCCTCTCCTCTCCTCATCCTCCTCTCCTCTCCTCTCCTCTCTTCTTCTCCTTTTTTCTTTTTTCTTTTCTTCTTTTCTTTTCTTTTCTTTTCTTTTCTTTTCTTTTCTTTTCTTTTCTTTTCTTTTCTTTTCTTTTCTTTTCTTTTCTTTTCTTTTCTTTTCTTTTCTTTTCTTTTCTTTTCCTTTCCTTTCTTTTCTTTTCTTTTCTTCTTTTTTTCTTTTCTTTTCTTTTTTCTTCTTTTTTTTTCTTTTTTTTTTTTTTTCTTTTTCTTCTACTAAATGTACAAAAGGACTTCACAAACTTCTTAGGAATATGGATTGAAACAGATTGCTCCCAGCTATTCAGGCTAGAATACAGATCTGTTCTGACATAAACAAGACCAAACAAGTATAGATCAGTCAGATCACATTACTGTTACTAGACTCAAAATTTTATGTGAAAAGGGATGCCCTCCTTACTAATTTTGATAACGCTTTGCTTTGTCAAAAGCATTTTGGCATTTATAATAATTATTTACATTGTTTTATTGCAACTGCATGTTATTAAAATAAATATTGTGCTTAAAGAATTCTTCTTTGCTGCTGTAATTGAAATCTGTTTGATAATGTTTTAATACTGTTAATAGTGATAAATCAGAAGAGGTAAATATTCTTTGTTATTAAGTAATGACTGACTTTTTCCTCTCTTACACAACATAGTGACAAAAATAAGACTAATTTGCACCTTAATGTGGATGTTCACAGAATCACACATTAATTTAGGTTGGAAGGGACCACTTCAGATTATCAAGTCCAACCACCTCCATTCCCCTACCCAGCTCAAGCAGGAACACCAGCACAAGTTGTCCAGGAGCATGTCCAGTTGGGTTTTGAATATGTCTACAGAGGAGATGGTTATTATACGATCTCTCTTGTTGTGTTCCACTTTTTGACTACCTTGTGGTGGTTTTACCTTGCTGGACAGCTGAAATCCACCACAACCACTCTCTCACTCCTCTTCCTCAGAAGAAGAGGAGAAGAAAGTATGCTGGAAAGAAAAACAAATAAACAAAAAACCAAAATGGGTTGAGATAAGTTTAATTTACTTAAAGGGAAAAGGAAGGAAAAAAAAAAAAAAAAAGGACAATCAGAAGCACAGAGAGAATTCTCTACTTCCCATCAGTGAGTGATGTTCGGCCATGTCCTGGGAAGCAGGGCTTCAATATGTGTAGCGGTTGTTTGGAAGGACAGACGTCTTCATAATGAGAGCTTATCAAAGCTTCTCTGCATGAGGTCTCTTGGACAGACTGGATGGCATCCCCTGGACCGGGGATGCCTGTCTGACTCCAGACTCTGTGACGTGGATCATTTATGAACAGAGGTTTTTCATCCTCAATTAGCCCTACTCCTGGGAGCAGGCCAGTGGTTCTCGTACTGGTAACACCTCGCACAATAGGTACATAGGTGTGCATACAGGTACATGATCATATGTATATACTTGCTTTACTGTTAGTAATTCTGCAGTAACTTGTAGCATGTATATTTGTTTTACCAGTAGTAATTTGTAGCAATTTTTAATAAACAAATTCATGGAAACTGAGCCACGGTGTCCTCGTGTATCATAGAATCTTACAAACCCAAGTCTGCAACTATCAGACACCCACAGGTTGGGCAACCCTCATAAGGCTGTGGTCATGACACTTCTGGTATCAGGAGTGTGGGATTCCTGTAGGCTGGTTTCAATGGTAATGACTAAGAAAAAAAGACATTGAGTTCCTCAGTCTTTTCTATGTAATTTGTCACCAGTTCCACCTTCCCATTCAGCAGTGACCCACATTTTCCCTAGTATTTCTTCTGCTGTTCATGTATTTGTAGAATCCTTTATTTCTGCCCTACACACCTCTTATGAGATTTAACTCTTGTTGGTCCTTGACTTTTGTAATCCAATCCCTGCACAATGGCACAACTCCATACTATCCCTTGGTCACCCACCCCTGCTTCTGCTTTGTATACACTTGTTTTTTTTGTTGTGGTTTAGCCCGGCTGGCAGTCAAACACCACACAGCCGTTCGCTCACCCTCCCCCCTCCCTCTCCGGGATGGGGGAGAGAGAAACGGGAAAGTGAAGTCTGTGAGTTGAGATAAAGACAGTTTATTAAGACAGGGAAAAGAATAACAACAATAATAATAATAATAATAGTATTAATAGTAATAATGTGTACGAAATAAGTGATGCACAATGCAATTGCTCACCACCCGTTGACCGATGCCCAGCCTATCCCCGAGCAGCCGGCCACCCCTCCACCCCGGCTAGCCACCCCTATATATTGTTCAGCATGACGTCAGATGGTATGGAATACCCCTTTGGCCAGTTTGGGTCAGCTGTCCTGGGTCTGTCCCCTCCCAGCTCCTGCTGCATCCCTAGCCTGCTCGCTAGCAGGACAGAGAGAGGCTGAAAAGTCCTTGGCTTGGTGTAAGCACTGCTCTACAACAATTAAAACATCAGCATGTTATCAGCGCTCTTCTCATTCTAATCCAAAACATAGCACCCTGCCAGCTACTAGGAGGAAAATTAACTCTGTCCTAACTGAAACCAGGACATTTTTATGCCTGACTTCAGTTAGAAGGTTCTTGTTCGTCCACACAGGCCTCCTGCTCCTTTTGCTTGATTTCCTTCTTGTCAGGATGGACCTTTTCTCAGCTTGGAGGAGGTGATCCTTGAATACCAACCAGCTTTCCCGGACCATTTTTCTTCAGGACCTTATCATATCGGATTCTTCCAAACAGATCTCTGAAAAGATTGAAGCCTGCTCTTCTGTTGGAAAGAGGAGCAATCCAAGGGATTTTTTTTTCCGCCTCTCTCTTCTTTCAATCCAGAACTCCATCATGTCCTGATCTCTACATCCAAGGCAGCCCTGACTTTCACTGACTTTCAGCTGTTTGACTAGTTTTTGTAGTTTGTAAATATCAGGTCCAGCAGAACACCTCTCGTTAGTGGCTCTTCAGTTACCTGTTCCAGTAAGTTGTCCTAAAACACTTAAAAAAACTATCAGGTTGCATAAGCCCTGTTGTATCATCCATATAGAAAACATCAGGGTGATTAAAAGCTCCCATGAAGACCAGAGCCCATGAGCATGAGGCTTCTTACAGTTGTTTGAAGAAGGCCACATCTACTTCTTCCTGATTAGGAAGTCTTTAGCAGATAGTACAATAACTCCCATGTTGGTCTGCCCACTAGTCTTCACCCAGAAGCACTTGACTGATGCCTGAGCCATCCCAAGGCACACTTCCATGTTTTCCAGATGTTCCAAATAAAAGGCAACTCACCCTCCTCACTTTCTCAGCCTCTCCTTCCTAAACAGCCTATATCTCTCCATTTCAGCACTACAGTCATGTGCACCATTCCCCATCTTTGTGTAGTCTTACACCTTTGTGTAGCCTCAATATAGTTGTAATGGCAGAACCATAAAGAAAAGGAGCCTTGAAGGAGGCTTGTTGCTTTAATGATAAGAAAGAAAAAAAACCTTGGCTCGAGGCAATCTTTTGCTTTACTTATTTATATGATCGAAATAAGATTTCAAAAATGGAAACAGCTAGTGCCTGTTTTGTATTAGTATGACAGGTTTAAGATGTAGGGAGTGCAAGACTTTGGCTTGGAACTGACTGGCTGATTAAATTTGATAGCCTTCTAATACCATTTTATAAGACTTTGCAGAGGTGTATAGTACACAAATGTGACTGCACGCTGAATAAGCTCTTATACACAGTTTTTTAATACCATTACTGTGCAGGCCAGGCTCTGAAATTTATTCTTTGACTAAAAGATTTGATATATTTTATTTATGCTGAGATAAAAGCACATTGGAAATATCAAACTTTTCACTTATTTGAACCGCATTAACTAGTAAAATGTTCGCTTTGAAGACTGTACAGGTGTTTGTATATATTTTGAAAATTACTTACAAGAGATGTAGTTGAACCTCTTCCTGTTTTCTCTTTTTTATCAGCAGTAGTTTCTTACTCCAGTAGTACCAAAACATAAATCAAATTCACTTTTATCAATCAAAGTTCACTTAAAGGATATTTCAAGTGTAGCGACAAAAGGCTAATCCAATAACTTCTCAACGTAAAACATGACATTTACAAAATTACTTTCTGTAGGTATAAGATAATTCTTTCATTTCTTCTGTTCCAAATGTAATCTTTCTCTCCCATTCCAAACAGGTTTTTCTACACAGAGGACCATTGAAATAAAAACTTTTTTTTTTTTTTTTTTTAATAACATTGGTTTGTATAGCAACATAGCAATGTGATAAACACAAGGTAATTAGGGCTAATGAAAGATATTCTGAGTGATGCTTGAATATGCTCAAATGTAAAATATATATATATTATAAGATAGAAGCTGTATTCCTGCTTAATGAATGCTGGTTGTTGTTGTTGTTGCTGTTGTTTTGCAACACTAGAAATTTTAAGATACAAATAGAGAAACAGTAAGCAAAAATGAAATCTTATGTAGGTAGATACATGTCCAGAAAGAATATATTTTAGCAAAGAATACATGTACATATGAATTAATCTTTAACAGAACTATTGATAGGATCAATGTATTCTACAGAGAACAGAATGACACATGTTAAAGGATGTACTTAGTCAGAAACATAACTGATTGGAACAGAATCACAGAATCACAGAATGGTTAAGATTAGAAGGGACCTCTGGAGGTCATCTGGTCCAACCCCACTGCTCAAGCAGACACGTTTAGAGCAAGTTGCCCAGGACAAGGCATTTGAAGATCTCCAAGGAAGGAGACTCCACAACGTATCTGGGCAACCTGTTCCAGTGTTCCATCATGCACACAGTAAAGTGTTTCCTGATTTTTAGATGGAACTTCTTGTTTTCCAGTTTGTGTCCAGTGCTTCTTGTCTTGTTACTGGGCACCACAGAAAAGAGCCTGGCTGTGTCGCCTTTGTACCCTCACTTCAGGTACTTACAAACATTGACAAGATCCCCCCTGAGCCTCTACTTATTACTTTGTGGTAAGAGCCAAAAAGAAGGACATGATGGGAAGGTCTGAATAAACTCAAAAGACAGGGAAAGAAATTTCTGTTATTGGGTTTATACTTACCATTTAGTTAGTTGAGTTACTATTCTCATCATAGACGGATATCACTTGACAAATAGGGGTAATGAAAAGATACCATGATGAAAAGAAGCATTTAATGCCCTTTTTGCCTCAGTTTTTATTATTAATGATAAGCCTTGTGTTACCCAGTCCTGCGCATTAGAGGATCATGACTGGGGAAGCAGTGACCAGTGACTTTTAATTTCTTGACACTGAAACTGTAAAGACCAAGATCTATCAGTTGAATGTAAGTCCACTGGACCTGACTGGATTCAGAGTACTGAATGAATTAGCAGATGGCAGATGTTATAACAGGATCTCTCTGAATTATATGTCAAAGGTCTTGTGATCTGAGAAGGTCCCCACTAACTGAAACCTAGCCAATGTTTTACCAACTTACAATAAGTGTGGCAATGGCTGCACCAGGGGAGGTTCAGACTTAACATTAAGAAAAGCTTTTTTACCTTGAGGACAGTTAGACACTGTAACAGGCTTCCTAGAGTGGTGGTTGATGTCCTGTGACTGTCCGCATTTAAGAGGCATTGTTAACACTCAACTGTATGTTTTAACTTTTGGTCAGCCCCTAAGTAGTCTGACAGTTGGACATGATGTTCTTTCCAATTAAAAATACTCTAATTTATTCTACATATGTTTTGGAAGGACAGGATTTTTTTCCCAATATTATTTGTTTCTTGGCCTTCAGTAACGTAACACATACACAAGAGTTTATTCGTCACAAAGCTAAGGAATGGATATATACTCACACAGCAATCTAAATAAAATAAAATAAAAATGTCTAGCTGCCAGCTGCCCAGACTGCCACTCTTCCACTCCTGCTCCTCCACAGGACAGAGGGAGAAAGTGAAAGACTGTCTGAAAACATCTGCCAATAACTCTTCCAAATGTTCTTGTGAATTAATAAATTCCATGTATTTTTCAAGGTGGTTAGGGAGGGAACTCTTTGAGTAGTGACTTTGAATTGCTTTCTTTGCCTCTTCTTAATTTTTGTATCTCCCTCCAGGCAAATTAGTTTCCCTGCTATCTTGAGTCAAATTAGGCCTTGAATTAATAATTCCCTACCCAACCCTGTACCCCCATTATAGCTTCTCCCATTGGTGTGGGAGAATTCAGGGAGGACAGTGTTCACAGTGAGTGTACTGAGTCCCATTGGAAAATGGTAGCTCTCCCTTTTCCAGGACATGAAGGTCACAACTGTGTATTACAAGCATTCATACTCTCAGCCTGTCACTGTTATATTGCTATCGCTCTCCTGAGCTTGCAACTAGAATGACAGTAGTGACAGTAGCACGTAATTCCATATCAGAGGGGAAACAGAATGAGGGTAAGGAGAAAAGAAAATAAATATTAAAGCTTTTCTGAAAGAAAAAAAAAAAAAACAAAAAAAAAAAACTTTTTTTTCTAGGTCATTTATGGTAAAGTCTATGTCTTAACACAGATTTGATTAGGACAGGGCAGAGTTAGAGGGAAAAAAGAAAAAAGAAAAAAAAATCTTTTCCAAAAGAAACTACAATGTTAATGGCAATCTTTTTGGCAAGGGAGCAAGCAAATATGCAATCAGTATCTCCAAAACCAAATGAATTTCACAGTAGAACATAGTATTTATCATGGTTTCATAGCATCCAACATGTACAATTATTCTCACTGTAAATGAGCTGTGTTCACAAATAAGAGGTCCAGTAAACTACTGACCTTCCCTTCCCTTCCCTTCCCTTCCCTTCCCTTCCCTTCCCTTCCCTTCCCTTCCCTTCCCTTCCCTTCCCTTCCCTTCCCTTCCCTTCCCTTCCCTTCCCTTCCCTTCCCTTCCCTTCCCTTCCCTTCCCTTCCCTTCCCTTCCCTTCCCTTCCCTTCCCCTCCCTCCTCATTTCTTTCATTCTTTCTTTCTCTTGAAAGTTCTGGATGAAAATCTCTCAGAAAGGTAAAGTGAGTTTATCACATCTATCAAGACTGAATTCTGAATAAAAGCCAAATAAACATAAACAAAAATAATAAAAACATGCAATTACCATCTTCCAAAATTCATCCCAGGATCTTCTAGTCAAGCTAGATTGTTTTGACTCATCCATGATTTCTGAGGTTATTTTTTCCTTGGGAACAGTGAAATCCATCACTGGCATAGCATTATAATCTTATGTGAAATCTTTCCTAATCTCATTTTGCTCCTGCACTAAGCACAGACAGCTCAAATGTCAGCACCATCTTGGCACCACACACCCGAAGAGAAAGTACTTGCTGAATCAGGAAGGATATTGCCAGCTGAGATTTCCACCAGCTGGAAAGCAGTAGAGCTGCCAACACGTAGTCAACGTTACAGGGTAAAACCAATTTATTGATAATTAATTTTACCACTATGTTTCACATAAATTCGGAGAAAAACATTACATGAAAATCTACAGTGCTAGCGAAGAATGCCCAAGAGTGTGTTGTGGCTATATATGAACATATATACACTCTTTATGCAAATATAGAGTTAATATTATAAAAAATAAAATAATTATAAAGCAATATATTATGTACCCATATATCATATGAATATATCATGCTCACGTTACACATTTTTATTTATAATATTTATGAACATTACATAGGCATATATGAACTTCTAGACAGAATAGAAACATCTGAAAGACAATAGAATCATACCATATCATAGAATCATAGAATGGTTTGGGTTGGAAGAGACCTTAAGGATCATCTAGTTCCAAACCCCCTGCCACGGGCAGGGATGCCACCTACTAGAACAGGTTGCCCAGGGACTTTTCCAACCTGGTCTTGAACAAGTCTAGGGATGGGGCAACCAAAACTTCTCTGGGCAACCTGTTTCAAGTTTCTCTGAGTGAAGAAAGAGACTTGGTAAGCATTTACTGGAAGTTAGCAGAAGCTGGATTTGCAGAAACTAAAAATCAGTTCTATTTCTCTGATGCATTTTACTCTTTTTAGTTTGTATATTCCTAGCAAAGAACCTCTGCTTTTCTGAACGCTGTTCCCTTTTACCCATGGACCCCACAGGGAACTTTCTCAGACAGTCTTTTTCTGTGTGTGTGTGTGTGTGTTTGTTTTTATTTTTTATTGGATGTATTCAGGTTGGTGTCTGTTAATTTGTGATATAGATTATGCTTGTGAATAAAAAGACTAGACTGTTTTTACATTTCCCATTAATTTCCTGACCTCAACTCTATTTCACAGGAAATTCTGCTTTTAAAGAAACAAAATATGATAAAAACTGTTAGAGCATACCTTTATAGTTACCACGTATTTAAATTCTCCTCCTTTATTCTGATATAAAATGATGATCTTGTGAGAAGAAAACAGGGTCCTGCTCTGCAGCTGTCTACATTGAAAAACAAACAAACAAACAAACAAATCATTCTTTCCCTGTATAAGCCCATGATGAATCAACATCTTGAATACCAAATGTGATTTGGGTCACTCCATTTCCCAAGGGTACCATGGACCTACCTTCCAAGGTCACTCAAGGACAGAGAGACAATGGAACTGGAAAAGGCAAAGAGAAGTGCAAGGCAGATAACTGGAAATATAGAATAAGGAAAGATTAAGTTAAGATTAAATGGGGTAGCCTGATAAAACAGATGAGGTGTGATTCTGGTCTGCAAAATCAGGTTACATAAAATATGAATTTGAAACAATCAATATTTCGTAAAATCCAAGAACCAACACATATCCAGTGAAATTTATAGGAAGAAATTTTAGAGGGAACATTTTTTCACATAACATAAGCTTCATAGGTTTAGAGTGTCTTGAGTGTCAAATACATAAATGAATTCAAAAGGGTATTCATGAGAAAAAGATTCATCAAGATTGTTAAACATGATGGTTGCTTATTGTAAGCAGTTAAAGGATACAGTGGGACATGTATCACTATATATTTGTCCTCTTACATTTTCTAATAAACACATCTGATGGTGCCCTTGGAAAAAGGAGGCAAGGTTAAATCTTTGGCCTGATTTGATGGTGCCATCCTTTAACATTCTTACACAGAGGCATAACAAACTCTTTTAATCAACGAGACATGACTGATGATGATGAAATCAGAAGGCCTGAAATTCCCTGTAGGTATATTTTATTAAAACGGGAACTTAGAAGATTAGACTGAACTTGTGTAAGTCTGAAATTAAAATTTATTTGCTGTATGGGCACATACAGTATTATAAGTATGCGCATATTCAAAATAACAATACTATTTAGCAAAATGAAGGAAACAGGGAAAAAGATGCAGGGTACAGTTGTCTTGAGCTTGTTCTTCTGCAACACATAAGGGAAAATAACCACTAACTGCTGGTGAATCATTGTAAGAACTGGACTTCCTGACAGTAGATCTCTAGTCATTGTAGTTTTCTTTTGTCCTGCACTTTCTTGGACAGTGTGCCTGTTCTTTCCTTGATATTTATGTGTCCAAACTTCAGATACTTACTTGCAGTTTTAACAAGCTGCTAACATTTTTTTCATGCATGCAAAGAAGAGCAGGGAGGAAGTACTTTTTAACAATTTATATCTCAGCAAAATTCATATGGAATTTCCAGGGACTTCTCAGCCAACAATATTAGGGGAAAACTGAAGATATGAAGATTTCTCAGAGAATGTATCTCAGACAACCTTTTATATTACAGAATGCTAGGTGGTTCAGTACAAGTAATGACATTTAGTGTCTTCTTAAACTTTCATTAGTGCTACAGGTTTTATTTTACATTCTCCACATCACGTCAGTGCCTATATATATAGAGAGAGAGAGAGAGTAGGACCTGGAATTAGGACTCCAATGTTTCTTGCATCTCACTCTCTATTTTCCCTGCTATACTTTTACCCTAAGAATCTTTCCTGACCGATGACAGAGTCAAGAAAATTGGGCTAGTGGACATGTGACCTGATGCATAGCTACTATAGACTTTGCTTGAGCAAGGGGCTTGGACCAGAGTACCTCCAGAAGTCCCCGCCAAACTCAACCATTATGTGATTCTGTGATTCTGTGATACCATAGCTTTATTTGTGCTAAGCTGAGCACACAGGAATTCCAGACAGTAACAGTGACTTTATTTGTCCCTTTTAGTGAATAGAGTTGTGGGTTGGATATTTTAGCTTGCTGCTGTTTTTCATGCACCCTCAGCTGAAATTTTCATGCACCCTCAGTATTGGAGGGAGAGCTCCCTCTGAGACAGACCCTGGTCTGAGATAAGCTCTTTGGGCTTCCCACTAGGCCTACATGTGCAGACACTTCTTCACTTCCCTTCTAATTCAAATATAAATAGATAAACTAAAAGTACCTGTGATCAAATTATTAAGTTAGACTGTAAGAGAGTAACAATGAAGCTTCACAAGATTAGTAGCAGTCCTAACTACCTAATATCAGTCCCTGCCAATGCTTAGTTAAGACAAATGTCTGTGTGCTAATTAAAAAACTGTCTGTGGAAGGCCTAGAACTCATGCCTATGAGTATGACTGTGAATGTATCCAAACTACTTTCTCTTTGGAGTGTCTAACACTACCAGGTTCAACACTCCTTGTTTCTTGAATCCTGAGTGGCAGGTCAGTGTTTTCCACCACCAGGGCTGACTTCTTTTTGGCAAAGCAATTTTTTCTCCATATCTCAGCATATTAAACAAATAAAGAGTACTTCTTACCATCTAGAAGAGACATTTAGCCCTATCTTGAAGGAAAGCGCAAAGTCACTGGTGAAATGCTCTTGACCTCGAATAAGAACTGTATCAGGGCCTGATGGAATTATATTGCTAAAGAATTGAAATTATAGAGTCATCTTACTAGTATGACCAATTGCTAATGTTTGAGGCTGACCTCTATAGAAAGGATGTCTGCTTAAAGTCGAGGCACGTCATGGAACAAAGTCTATTATAAGTATTATACCTATGAATATTACATCATTCTACACTAAGTCTTATCACAACCACCATTGAACAGACTTTGAACACAACCTTTTAGAAACATTTCATTTATAAAATAAAAAATAATAATAAAAAAATCCTGCAAAGTTTCAAGTATCTGCTCATTTCTATGTAGATCCGCAAAAATAAGATATGGCAATCAGGCTGGCATATATTATCTTCCCAGCCCTAACACCCCTATCTGGAGGCAGATCCTGACCTCAACGAAGTCCGTGTAAGTACTCTCATTGACTGTAATTTGTACAGGGATCTACTAGGTATGTGCTCTGAAAAAATTACAATTTCACAAGAAAAAGAATGTACTCTGCAGCAGGAAGGTAATACTTGACATCACTTGTAGCAGACTGGAACTGATGAATAGGTCAGCTGTGCTCACTCAGGCTAAGCAGAGGGGTCAACAGGATGCTTCGTAATGTTATCATATTTTCAAAGAGGAAACTGTCATCTCCAGAAAGGAGCCATCTGTTAAAGGTTAGAATCAGAGAGTAAGAGAATTTTTCCCTAACTAGTATTACCAGCACAAGGATATTCATTGCAGCTCTTTGAAAGGAAAGGAATTTGCTTATGAAAGGAAAAAAAAATGTATGAAAAGAAAAGGTGAGAACAAAAAGTTGTCCCAGGGAGAGCATTCTTCAGGGCAACAGGAAGGTTGAAAATCAGATGGAAAGTTGTGAGTCAGGAAACTGTGTTCAGTATTGCAATATTGCCACTTATACTGGGCAGGCCCAGAGTGAATGTATTTCCTCTTTCAAACAATTCCTTTCTCTAGCATGTTTTTGTATGAATGTAGCATTTATTTATTTATTTTTAATTCTTCAAAAAAACAAAACACGTAAATAAATTTAATGTTAGGCACCCAAAATTAAACTTTTAAACTACCATATAAACATAGGATTCTGTTAGCAGTTCTGCTCCAGAATCCTTCTGCTGCAGGATAGATGTCAGTGAGTCTGGCACACATACAGTGCTTGGCATTGGTTATTCCTTCAACTCTTGAATGTTAGTTAATGCCTCTCAACTAAATGATTAATGGCACTAAGTCTGTTCCAGTGTGAAGCTTAAAGTATTTATGATTTATTTCCTTTACATCCACTCAACCTTAAATTTCTGTGTACTTGGACAGCATATTATCAACAGCTTAGAGTGCATACACACAAAAAAATAAAACTTTAACTGGGAAAGCTAACTCCTCCACTTATTCTCTGTGAGGGCTTCATGGGCATGGAGGCTTTAGAAGGCAGGATTATCATCATGGGAAAGTAAGACTTGATCAGAAACCTTGTTATAACAGAATGGTTGAGATTGGAAGGGACCTCTGGAGGTCATCTGGTCTGCCTCCCCTGCTCAAGCAGAGACACCTACAGCAGGTTGCCCATGTACATGAAAGTTAATTCTAAATTCTGATTTGTAAGATCGAGTTATTGAAACCCTGTCTATGGCTTGTGAACATACCAATCCTTATGCTATTAAACATTTTCCATCGGAACTAGCACAGGGTTGACAAAACAAAGTAATCTCAAGATATAATGTGCAGGCCCCAAAAAGTAGTTAAAATATTGGGTTCACTTCTTGGGTATGTGTGATAGAAAGTGTTCTGATACTGAATTAGTTCTCAAAGCGTGCTTTTAAAAGGTTCAGCTGTACAACTCAAAGTGAGTAAAATTTGATAAGATAAAAACTTACTTGTAAGTAAAAAAAATAAGATGAATTTACATTAGTGTGTTGAGTAGTGTGCTCAATAGTTACTATCCTACACACAGTTAGCAAAATTAACTGTCTGCTATACACTTCAAAATAGAATAGAAAAAAAAAAAGTTAAAAGTAACTGTAGTATACTTTTAGGTAGAAGAGAAGAAGAGAAGGGAAATATGTGTGAGAGAAAAGTAGAGTAGGATGGGAGGCTATGAAGGATATAATAGCAAGAATAAATTCATTAGGTGAAAGAGAAGAAGCTTACAGAGACACTGATTTGTTTTCTGATTTGTTGCCATACATGATAGAAGAACACGTAGGGTTAACTAAGGTTACATAGCATTTGAAACCACAGTACATCATACTGTACCATTGTAAGCATATTTTTCAAACATTAGCAAGCCACAAATCTAAAACACATTGCTTGTGAAACTGAACCTGCTTTACAGTTTGCAATATAAGAGAAAATGTATCATTTAAACTGACATTTGGACTAGCTGTCAACCAGAAAACTCCTCATGTCAGTTGCAGCGTATCGTATCATCCTTTATTGTCTGAAGCCAGAATGATAAAGTGAAAGTGTTCAAGGCAACAGTAGTTAGAATATACTACATTTCCTGACCAATTTGACTTTCTATGATATCCTGAAGGAAGTGACAAATGTAAATGATTTAACTTGCTTAAGCTTAATTGAAGGAAAGAAGAATCAATTGCATTTGTTTATTATTATTATTATTATTATTATTATTATTATTATTATCATCATCATCATCATCATCATCATCAGAACATTATATCACTGTCCACTTAATCACTACAAGTGATTAATGTCACTAAAATACATCAAGACAGATAAGAAAGAAAGAATTTGGCAATGCCAATATTGCTGCAGGGATTTCAGTCTGACCTTTAAGATACCACAGAACTTTCATTACATAAAACTGACAATTGCATTGAGATTTTGAGAGACATAAATGAACAGTGCCACAATCATTGGACTTTTCGTAGAAATCTCAGCATGAAATCCCATTTTAATGAACCTTAATTTACTGTTAACTTAATCTTTGTATCTTTGTTGACCTGAGTTCTGGAAACACCTTTTGTTTGTTTGGTTGGTTGGTTTTGTTTTTGTTTCTGTTTAAAAGTATATAAAGTATTGCTTTGAAAAGATCACTCTAGAATTTTACATTTTAAAAATCAAATTTTGTACAAATTTTGAAATATGTATTTTTTTCCTTTAAGGTGCATTTTGTCATCTTTGTGTTTTGAGAAACGTTTTCACAAACATTTGGAATAAAATTGAAACCGTTTTCTACTTTTTTTTTTTTTTTCATATGTTTCTTCAAAATACAGTACCTGCAAATAATTTTGTATATATATATATATATAGTTTTTTTTGTATGTGTCTACTTGCGCCTATCTATTAACTTATTTTATTTATATGGTGTCTCTCACTCTTAGGCTAAAAAAACTGTAAATGAAAACTGCTTTCATTCTTACAAAGCTACATCATTGTAGCATGCCTAGTATAATTTCTAGCTGCTAGTATATATAAGCAGTAGCAAAGTTTCTTTATACAATTACTAGTACTCATTCTACTTTCAGTACCATCCTCTTTTTAAATAAATAAATAAACACAATAGCTATTATTATAGACACGCTGCAACTGTACATGCAATATAGTTTATTAGTATATTCTTACAATTCATTTCAATGACTGAAAGTTACTTGAAACCAAATATAAGGAGAAAAAGTAAAGAAGTCAACAAATATACTACCATGGTATGATAGTATGTTAATGGTTCTCATATAGCTGCTTACAGATTTTTTAAGTGTGACTTCAAGGCTGTCCTAAATTATTGCTAGTGGTGTATATCAGGAGGAATAAAAGCTTTATCTTTGTCCTTGATGATTCATCTTTAAGATTTCTATACCAATAATTTTCTATGGGGTTGGAAGAGTTTTATTATTTTCAGTAAAATCTGTGAACAAACAAAAATTTTGATCATTTCCCTTGTATTCATTCACAAGCAGTATGAACACCTGAATTATGAATTTTTTTTTTGATTTGGTTTGGTTTGGTTTTTAATATAATCTCTGATGATTGAACTCGAAGCATTCTTTTCCAGTATATGGGTGATTAAATTGTGTATATGAACTTTTGAGGCAGTTTAGATTTAGGATAAATTACTTTTAAAGCAAAATTTGATTCTTTGTGATGATTCAGATTTACAGGATTTGATCTTTAATAATAAATCCAAAGTAGTAGTGGCATTTTTTTTAAAGTTTCTAGAATTAGTCTGTTGAATATTACAATTTTAAAATTAATCTCTAGTTGACTTTGAACATAAATGAATCCTTAAGGTTTCAGTCTCTATTCTCTGCAAGGTACATCAAAGTAATTTCTTACATTTAATGTCAGTCAGTACTGTGGAATATTTGCACTGCCCACCCTTGACTTGGCTAACACCAGTTGTTAAAATAGGTATGTGAAAGTAAACAGTTGATGTGAAAGGAACATACAAAATTGACAGAAACTTTGCCTGAAACTTTTTGAGTTATAGAATAAAGTGACTGTCGGACTGCTTAAACAGTAGCCTGGGAATTAAAAAAAAGATTTAGAAACAAAGAACTCCAAAGATGGAAAAGAAGTATAAAAGAGAATTTTCAGTGTTTGGAGTTGCAACATTTTTGAGGGAAAGACCTTAGAGTACAACCATCAGCAATCAAAGCTTGCTTAGACAATGCTGAAAGTCTTCTTCTGGCATCAGGATATCTGGATTGGCCAGACAGAACAACTTTGGATGCTATGAAAAGCTTGAATCCTGGCATGTGTATGAATGTGGCCTCTGTGTGTGTGTGTGTGTGTGTGTGTGTGTGTGTGCACATAATTGTGTGCACATATGGGTGGGTGTAAGGTTAAAGCATTTTGAAATTGGTTATAGAGGGATGTTTCTGAGCATTTTATAAGTTCCTAGTATGGTATTTTGTAAGTTGTATTGCTGATATTAATCCATGAATGAATCATTGATTACCTGCTAATTATGTGACACTAATAAATCAATAAACCATTGTGATCTTGATTTGGTTTTAAACACAAGGACCGAGCAGTTTTTCTATGACAGTTTTCATTACATATGTTCATGGGCTCGTATAGTCTTTAAGAAGAAGTATATATATTTTTATATATACAACATAGTTCACCTGTTATAACTTAATGGAAAGGTCAAAAGAGGTGCAAGAGTCCTTTTCTTTATATAGATGTGATTTACAAAAGTTAAAGAAAAGTTTATCTATTTGTTTGTTTATTTATTATTATTTTTTTTTTTTTCCAGAAAAATATGGTCACACTTCCTTGCATCCTAGTTTATGCATATATATCACACTAACAACTATTTGAGGTACATTCTCTCTATTAAACTTGCAAACACTTTGAGACAGAAATCTTTTTTCTTTCTTTTTAGGAGACTGCCTAATATTGTAAGGCAAATGTAGTCTAATAGTGCATTCCTGCACTACACATAAGCAGCAATAAAAATATTAATCCTAGAAATACATATAAAGTGTGATAAGGATTCATTTCAAATCCAGTAGCTTAAAGTTCAAAAGGTTAATTAAAGTCCAAATCTAATCAAGCTAGGCAATATTGATTTTCATACCCCAAGCGAAAATCCTGTGTAGATAACAGAACTAAATTCTCTCTCTTTTTTTTTTTTTTTTTTTTTTTTTTTTTTTTTTTTTTTTTTTCTGTAAATGGTGATAAAGTTTGCTGAGATCATAAAATATTTCTGAGGTAGACCAAAACATAAAGACAAAGCACTTAACACCTTCTGTCAGACCACCAAGAATTAGAAAAACTTTCTAGTCATTCTGTAGGACCCCTTGGAGTATTGTATTTATATACAAGCCAGATGGGGTAAACAGTAGATGTGTGCAATTTCCTCCTAATCCCAACATTTTTACAAGAAATAGTCATTCACTTTTACCTTTAGATTTTTTTTTTTTTGTTATTTATATTAGTTAGAGCTCTATCTCTTGATTTCTTGCTATGAAGCTGTGCTACAAGGTATTAACTATCCTTGTAAGCATCGTGATTTCTTTGTGATCAAGTGAACTGTCTTCACCAGCCTCATGTTCTTAGTCCAGTTCTTTCATTCTTATTCTTTCTGAAAGCTGTTCATTCCTGAGACTGAGATAATCTATCAGTTCCTTTGTTTCCTCTAACAACTTCTTCTAATCTGCTCTAAGAGGTGCTGTGGTTCTAATAAAGTGATCTTTACCTATGATGTTTATTGCTATGTATTAATAAAAACAATATTTTGGATTTTTTCTGAAAAAAATGAGGAACTTACTAACATACTTGACTTTCTCAGTTACATTGAGGTTTACTTCCTAGGTTTATTACTGTATTTTTCCATGTTGTAGCTGCCTAAACTGTTGTGTGTAGAGCAAATATGCAGTACATGGGGATAAATGGTTAAAAAATAATCTTTCTCTGAGCTCCCAAGACATAAAAATTTCAGATGTATAGTGTACACTTATATTTCTATACTTCTTTAGATAGTATATTTCTATACTTCAGATTCACTTCAGATAAGGCTGAACACCGGACAATCAGATGTTATTATCTGTAACATCTGATTATAGCTTTGAAAATATCTTTTTGCAAACATCTTGTCATGTGACAAAACACAGTGTAAAGTTAGCATTATCTTCCCTGATATAGCACATCAGCTGTATAAAGGATGTGAAAAAAATGGTGTGATTTTCACAGCTGACAGGAGTACCTTGTATTTTGTCAGGGGTAATCTCATGACAACATTTTTATAAATGTACCTAGGAGGATATTTGGGAACTTAAATTAGACTTCAGACTGACAACTGCAAACATAGCCACAGAAGAAAGAAAGAGTAGTATGCCATGATTAAGATTTTATGGGAACTAGTGTTATTTGCAATCTAGAGATTCACAGTCATGGAGAAAGGACCAACAAAAATATATATATTTCATTTTACTTAGTAATCATGTTTTGTTGTCCATTTTTTTTTATGTTGTGCATAATATTCAAGCACCACTTCCACCAAGTTCAGGATCAGTGCATCTCCACAAGAAAGAACTCAGTTAAGGGGGGCAGGTGACCTGCGTGGATGGGCAAAGAGCTCTTGGGAAAACTTGAGTAGAAAGCATACATGATGTGGAAGAAGGGAAAGACCAGTTGGGTGGAATACAGAAATATTGACTGAGAATGAAGGGGTGCAATGAGGAAGGCCAAGGGCCAGCTAGAATTAAATTTAGCAAGAGACATCAAGGATAGCAAGAAGGACTTCTTCAAATACATCAGCAGCAAAAGAAAGACGAAGGAAAATGTGGGTGCGCTGCTAAATGAGATAGGTGCCTTGGGAAGGTGCATACAGAGAAGGTGGAGTTACTGAATGCCTCTTTGCTTCAGTCTTCACTGCTAAGGTGAGCCCCCACACACTACTGAGCCTGGAAACAAGAGAGAAAACCTGGAGAGAGAAAGACGTTCCCCGGTTGAAGAGGACTGAGTTAGAGTTTATGTAGGCAAGCTAGACACCCACAAATCTATGGGCCCTGACAGATTACACCTGAGGGTGCTGAGGGAGTCAGCAATGTGATTGCTGAACTGCTTTCCATCATCTATCAGTGGTCACGGTCAACTGGAGAGGCCCCAGATAACTGGAGACTTATTACTGTGAAGCCCATCTGTAAGAAGGGTCGTAAGGAGGACGTGGGGAACTGCAGGCCTAGCAGCCTGACTTCAGTGCCAGAAAAGGTCATGGAGCAGGTCATCTTGAAAGCATTCACACAGCATAGGTGGGACAACCAGGGGATAAGGCCCAGTCAGCATGACTTTATGAAAGGCAAGTCCTGCCTAATCAACCTCCTCTCCTTCTATGACCAGGTAACCCACCTGGTGGATGAGGGAAAGGCTGTTGACATAGTGTACCTAGACTTCAGCAAAGCCTTTGACACAGTCTTCCTTCCGAGGTTGGATCGATGGGCAGAGGCCAATGGGATGAGGTTCAACATGGCTAAGTGCTGGGTCCTGCGTTTTGGTCACAACAACCCCATGCAACACCACTGGCTTGGGGCAGAGTGGCTGGAAAGCTGTGCAGAGGAAAAGGATCTGGGGGTGTTGGTCAACACTTACCTGAACTTGAGCTGGCAGTGTGCCCAGGTGGCCAAGAAGGCCAACGGCATCCTGGCTTGTATCAGGAATAGTGTAGCCAGAAGGACCAGGGAGGTGATTGTCCCCCTGTACTCAGCTCTGGTGAGGCCGCACCTCGAGTACTGTGTTCAGCTTTGGGCCCCTCATTTCAAGAAAGACATGGAGGCCTTGGAGCTTGTCCAGATAAGGGCTATGAAGCTGGTGAAGGGTCTGGAACACAAGTCCTGTGAGGAGCGACTGAGGGAGCTGGGGTTGTTTAGTCTGGAGAAGAGGAGGCTCAGGGTAGACCTTATTGCTCTCTACAACTACCGGAAAGGAAGTTGTGGGGAGCTGGGGGTCAGCCTCTTGTTGCAGGTAATTAGTGATAGGACTAGAGGGAAAGGCCTCAAATTGCACTAGAGGAGGTTTAGGTTAGGAATTAGAAAACATTTCTTCTCAGAAAGAGTAGTCAGACATTGGAACAGATTGCTCAGGGAGGTGGTGCAGTCACCATCCCTATGGGTGTTTAAGAAAGATTGGACATGGTACTTAGGGATATGGTTTAGTGGGTGATAGTGGTGGTAGGGAAATCATAGAATCATAGAATCATCAAGGTTGGAAAAAGACCTTCAAGATCAAAGGAGATCAAGATCCCTGTGAGGAAGGACTGGGAGACCTGGGTCTCTGTGGGAGACAGAGGGATTTGGCCAACCTCTTTTCAGTGGTTTGTGGGGATAGGACAAGGGACAATGGCCACAAAATGAAGCACAGGAAGTTCCACACCAACATGTGAAAGAACTTCTTCACAGTAAGGGTGACAGACCACTGGAACAGACTTCCCAGGGAGGTTGTGGAGTCTCCTTCTTTGGAGATATTCAAGACCTGTCTGGATGCCTACCTGGGCAACCTGCTCTAGGGAACCTGCTTTGGCAGGGGTGTTGAACCCGATGATCTCTTGAGGTCCCTTCCAACCCCTACAATTCTGTGATTCTGTGATCATCTGGTCCAACCATCACCCTACTAAAAATAAGAAGCTAGATGGTTGGACCAGATGATATTGGAGGACTTTTTCAACCTTAATGATTCTATGATTCTATGATTGTTTTGAACCATAGAATCACAAACTATCTGATAAAGCTATAGGGAACTTTACCTTTATTGAAAGTTTCAAAACTTTTTCCTTCCCTTAAGAAGAGAAGGATTTGATGAATCATTTGCTGATTTACACTAATCACATGGTTGGAAGATTTCTTCCATTAATAGTGCTGTTTTAAAATAAAGTTAAAAAAATATTGTACATTGCAGATTGCTTTTGTTTCAGTCATATAAAATAAGAATATTTTTATGCTAATCATTAATATTTTAGTAGAGAAAAAAGGAAGAAAAAGGTGTCCTGGTTTCAGTTAGGACAGAGTTAATTTTCCTCCTAGTAGCTGGCAGGGTGCTATGTTTTGGATTAGAATGAGAAGAGCGCTGATAACATGCTGATGTTTTAATTGTTGTAGAGCAGTGCTTACACCAAGCCAAGGACTTTTCAGCCTCTCTCTGTCCTGCTAGCGAGCAGGCTAGGGATGCAGCAGAAGCTGGGAGGGGACAGACCCAGGACAGCTGACCCAAACTGGCCAAAGGGGTATTCCATACCATCTGACGTCATGCTGAACAATATATAGGGGTGGCTAGCCGGGGTGGAGGGGTGGCCGGCTGCTCGGGGATAGGCTGGGCATCGGTCAACGGGTGGTGAGCAATTGCATTGTGCATCACTTATTTCGTACACATTATTACTATTAATACTATTATTATTATTATTATTGTTGTTATTCTTTTCCCTGTCTTAATAAACTGTCTTTATCTCAACTCACAGGCTTCACTTTCCCGTTTCTCTCCCCCATCCCGGAGAGGGAGGGGGGAGGGTGAGCGAACGGCTGTGTGGTGTTTGACTGCCAGCCGGGCTAAACCACAACAGCCCATTTGGCGCCCAACGTGGGGCTCGAAGGGTTGAGATATCGACAGATTTGACCAGAGTGTGTTAAACTAAAATTGGTATAAGTATTCGACCTGCTTAATAGTTGCTAGTCACAATGTTGATTGCCTTAGTCTCAAGTCTGCTGTGCCTGTTTCCCAAATTGAGTTTTATAGCAAGTTACTTTCTGTATGTGCTCCCTGTCGTGCTGTTTACCCTTTCCGGGCCCTGGTTTAAGATTGTTATGGTACTGTGTGGTGTAACGATGGCTTATGAAATGATGAGATATCTGGTCATGACTCTAACCTGGTATTTGTACTCAGCACTGTCGTCGACTCTATACTTCGGAAACCATATCTCAGAAACTATTAGCAATTACACCTATTGCCTTTTTTCATCAGGGAGTCAGTCTCTGGAGGGGACAGGGGAAGATATTTTTTCCTACCTGTTCACTCTCCCTTCCTCCTTCACCACCCTCTTATCCCCCGAGCTAGTTACGGTAGCTCTCCAAGATGTTGAATATCCTTGGGATACTCAGACCAGCATGTTCTTGTTATGTCTCCTGAATGCGCTTCAGGTTTTGTTTAAGGTTAAACAACTACTTAGGAATCTCATCCGGAGATCTGTCTTGAGGCGGGATATTTGCGAGTGGCAGGGAGTGTGGGAGGATATGGGCAGGTTTCTAGAGCAGTGGGCACCTCCAGTGTTTTGGACATTCACCCCTGAACAACTGCAAAATCCTAAAAAACTGGTAGAATGCTTGAAAAAAAGGTGTCATGACTCTGGCAGTTCCAAAGTGACACAAATCACTGTGGCGTGCTGGGGTCTGGCTTGTGCCTATCGAGCTGCAATTGATGCTACTATCAACCTAGTGACAGACCCTGCGGCCGTTCCAGTCCCGGCTCCTGCAGCCACTCCAGCTCCAGCTCCCGCAGCCGTCCCAGCTCCAGCTCCCGCAGCTGTCCCGGCTCCAGCTCCCGCAGCCGTTCCGGCTCCAGCTCCCGCAGCCGTTCCGGCTCCAGCTCCCGCAGCCATTCCAGCTCCCGCAGCCGTTCCAGCTCCCGCAGCCGTCCCGGCTCCAGCTCCCGCAGCCATTCCGGCTCCAGCTCCCGCAGCCGTCCCGGCTCCAGCTCCCGCAGCCGTCCCGGCTCCAGCTCCCGCAGCCATTCCCACTCCTGTGGCTGGGTCAGAGAAACGAACTGTAGCAGTGCAAGTTGCCCCTGCAGAGGGTACTCCAACCCCTGTGGCAGACCCTGTGGCTGGGTCAGAGAAACGAGCCGTAGCAGTGCAAGTTGCCCCGGCAGAGGGTATTCCAACCCCTGTGGCAGACCCTGTGGCTGGGTCGGAGAGGCGAGCTGTAGCAGTGCAAGTTGCCCCTGTAGAAAAGGTGAAAAAGTGGTATAGAGACGCAGGTCGTTTAGAACGCAGAAAGTCTTCTGCTAAGTCTGGGTCTGGAGAGACGAGGCTGGGCCATCAAGTGTGCAGGAGGATGAAGATGAGGATGAGGATGTCAGTAAGTCAACAGTAACTACCCGAACCCTATACCAGCGTGAGCTACGAGATGTGCAAAAAGATTTTGGTCGCTGTATAGGTGAACAGCTTGTCACCTGGCTGCTCCGGTGCTGGGACACTGGAGCCAATGGTGTGAAATTAGAGGGCAGGGAAGCCAAGCGGTTGGGATCCCTTGCTAGAGATGCAAGCATTGACAAAGCAATTGGAGATGGAGCACGATCTCACAGCCTCTGGAGGCGTCTCCTGTTAGCTGTGAAGGGAAGGTATCCCTACAAGGAAGAACTTGTATGTGTACCAGTCAAGTGGACCACCATGGAGAAGGGAATTCAGTACCTGAGGGAATTAGCCGTACGGGAAGTAATTTATAAGGACTTAAACGATGCACAAACATCCACAGATCCAGATGAAGTCCAGTGTACTCGACCCATATGGCGGAAGTTTGTACGGAATGCACCATCAACATGGGCCAGCACATTGGCAATAATAACCTGGAAAAACGGTGAAGATCCCACAGTGGGTGACATGGCTAAACAACTCCGGGAGTACGAAGGAAATCTCTCCTCTTCCCTACAGGCCTGCGTCTCGGCTGTGGAGAAACTCTCTGAAGAGTTCCACCACCTTAAAGAGAATTTATCTTCCCCCCCACCTGAACAAACCAGTGGCCACCAACTAAAAGAGAATACTTTGGAGAAACTTTTTGAAGAGGTCCAGCAACTTAAAGAGAGTGTATTTTCTTCCCCACCTGTACAAACCAGCGTCTCAGCTATTAGGGGTAAACGTTCATCCGTGCAAAGAAGACAATATGGTGGGTATACACCCCGCACCACCCTGTGGTTTTACCTACGTGACCATGGAGAGGACATGAGAAAATGGGATGGAAAATCTACTGAGACCCTAGAGGCACGGGTACGTGAGTTGCAAAAGAAAACAATCGGGAGAAAGGGGTTCTCTGAAAAGTTTGCTGCTCCAACTTCTAGCAGGCAGTCTTTTAAACACAGAAATGAAGATTCTGACCAGGACTAGAGGGGCCCTGCCTCCAGCCAGGGGGAGGAAAGGGACAACTGAGTTTATTGGACTGTGTGGATTCGATGGCCTGGCACGTCTGACGCACAGAAGTATAAGGCTCTAGTAGACACCGGTGCACAATGTACTCTAATGCCATCAAGCTGTAAAGGGCCAGAGCCCATCTGTATTTATGGCGTGACAGGGGGATCCCAGCAGTTAACTGTATTGGAAGCTGAAGTGAGTCTAACCGGAAATGAGTGGCAAAAGCACCGTATTGTGACTGGCCCGGATGCTCCGTGCATCCTTGGCATAGACTATCTTAGAAGAGGATATTTCAAGGACCCAAAAGGGTTCCGCTGGGCTTTTGGCAGAGCTGCCTTAGAGACAGAGGACATTAGACAGTTGTCTACCTTGCCCGGTCTCTCAGAGGACCCTTCTGTTGTGGGGTTGCTGAGGGTTGAAGAACAGCAAGTGCCAATCGCTACCACAACTGTGCACCGGCGGCAATATCGCACCAACCGAGACTCCCTGATTCCCATCCATAAGCTAATTCGTCAACTGGAGAGCCAAGGAGTGATCAGCAAGACCCATTCACCTTTTAATAGTCCCATATGGCCAGTGCGAAAGTCTAATGGTGAGTGGAGACTAACAGTGGACTATCGTGGCCTGAACGAAGCCACGCCACCACTGAGTGCTGCAGTGCCGGACATGCTAGAACTCCAGTACGAACTGGAATCAAAGGCAGCCAAGTGGTATGCCACAATTGATATCGCTAATGCATTTTTCTCCATCCCTCTAGCAGCAGAGTGCGGGCCACGGTTTGCTTTCACTTGGAGGGGAGTCCAATATACTTGGAATCGGCTGCCCCAGGGGTGGAAACATAGCCCTACCATTTGCCATGGACTGATCCAGTCTGCGCTGGAGCAGGGGGAGGCTCCTGAACACCTGCAGTACATCGATGACATCATTGTGTGGGGTGACACTGCAGAGGAAGTTTTCGAGAAAGGGAAGAAAATAGTCCAAATCCTTCTGAAGGCCGGTTTTGCCATAAAACAAAATAAAGTTAAAGGACCTGCACGAGAGATCCAGTTTTTAGGAATAAAATGGCAAGATGGACGTCGTCAAATCCCAATGGATGTGATCAACAAAATAACAGCTATGTCTCCACCAACTAGCAAGAAGGAAACACAAACATTCCTAGGTGTCGTGGGGTTTTGGAGAATGCATATTCCAAATTACAGTCTGATTGTAAACCCGCTCTACCAAGTAACTCGTAAGAAGAATGCTTTTGAATGGGGCCCTGAGCAACGACAAGCCTTTGAACAAATTAAACAAGAAATAGTTCATGCAGTAGCCCTTGGGCCAGTCCGAACAGGACCAGATGTAAAGAATGTGCTCTACACCGCAGCCGGGGAGAATGGCCCCACCTGGAGCCTCTGGCAGAAAGAACCTGGGGAAACTCGAGGTCGACCCCTGGGGTTTTGGAGTCGGGGATACAGAGGATCTGAGGCCCGCTATACTCCAACCGAAAAGGAGATATTGGCAGCATATGAGGGAGTTCGATCTGCTTCGGAAGTGGTCGGTACTGAAGCGCAGCTCCTCCTGGCACCCCGACTGCCGGTACTGGGTTGGATGTTCAGAGGAAGGGTCCCCTCTACACATCATGCAACTGATGCTACATGGAGCAAGTGGGTTGCACTGATTACTCAGCAGGCTCGAATAGGAAACCCCAGTCGCCCAGGAATCCTGGAAGTGATTATGGACTGGCCAGAAGGCAAGTACTTTGGGATATCATCAGAGGAGGAGGTAGTCCGTGCTGAAGAAGCCCCACTGTACAACAAGCTACCAGAAAATGAGAAGAAATATGCCCTGTTCACTGATGGGTCCTGTCGTATTGTGGGAAAGCATCGGAGATGGAAAGCTGCTGTATGGAGTCCTACACGACGAGTTGCAGAAGCTGCTGAGGGAGAAGGTGAATCGAGTCAGTTTGCAGAAGTGAAAGCCATTCAGCTGGCCTTAGATATTGCTGAACGAGAAAAGTGGCCAGTTCTCTATCTCTATACTGATTCATGGATGGTAGCAAATGCCCTGTGGGGGTGGCTACAACAATGGAAGCAGAACAACTGGGAACGCCGGGGCAAACCCATCTGGGCTGCTGCATTGTGGCAAGATATTGCTGCCCGGGTAGAGAACCTGGTTGTAAAGGTACGCCATGTAGATGCTCATGTGCCCAAGAATCGGGCTACTGAAGAACATCAAAACAACCAGCAGGTGGATCAGGCTGCTAAGATTGAAGTGGCTCAGGTGGACCTGGACTGGCAACATAAAGGTGAATTATTTATAGCCCGATGGGCCCATGACACCTCAGGCCATCAAGGTAGAGATGCAACATACAGATGGGCTCGTGACCGAGGGGTGGACCTGACCATGGACACTATAGCACAGGTTATTCATGATTGTGAAACATGTGCTGCAATTAAACAAGCCAAACGGTCAAAGCCTCTCTGGTATGGAGGACGATGGCTGAAATACAAATATGGAGAGGCCTGGCAGATTGATTACATCACACTCCCCCAAACCCGCAACGGCAAGCGCCACGTACTTACAATGGTGGAAGCAACCACCGGATGGCTGGAAACATATCCTGTGCCCCATGCCACCGCCCGGAACACTATCCTGGGCCTTGAAAAGCAAGTCCTATGGCGACATGGCACCCCAGAAAGAATTGAGTCAGACAATGGGACTCATTTCCGAAACAACCTTATAGACACTTGGGCCAAAGAACATGGTATTGAGTGGGTGTATCACATCCCTTATCATGCACCAGCCTCCGGGAAAGTTGAACGATACAATGGACTGTTAAAGACTGCACTGAAAGCAATGGGTGCTGGGACATTCAAAAATTGGGAAACACATCTGGCAAAGGCCACCTGGTTAGTCAATACTAGAGGATCTGCCAACCGAGCTGGACCTGCCCAATCAAACCTGTTACGCACTGTAGAAGGGGATAAAGTTCCTGTAGTGCACGTAAGAAACATGCTGGGTAAGACAGTCTGGGCTACTCCCGCCTCAGGAAAAGGCAAGCCCATTCGTGGGATTGCTTTTGCTCGGGGACCTGGATGCACTTGGTGGGTAATGCAAGAGAATGGGGAGGTCCGGTGTGTACCTCAAGGGGACCTAATACTGGGTGAGAATAGCCCATGAGTTGAATTATAATATGTTAATTATCATATAACACTGTATGTCATCGCTACCATGGTTGCTATATATCATAGATGAAAATGGTGATTAATTAGAAAGTATTGGAAAGAGTGTAACCTGAGCATGACATAAATGGTATGGAATAAGGGGTGGATATCTGTCCTGGTTTCAGTTAGGACAGAGTTAATTTTCCTCCTAGTAGCTGGCAGGGTGCTATGTTTTGGATTAGAATGAGAAGAGCGCTGATAACATGCTGATGTTTTAATTGTTGTAGAGCAGTGCTTACACCAAGCCAAGGACTTTTCAGCCTCTCTCTGTCCTGCTAGCGAGCAGGCTAGGGATGCAGCAGAAGCTGGGAGGGGACAGACCCAGGACAGCTGACCCAAACTGGCCAAAGGGGTATTCCATACCATCTGACGTCATGCTGAACAATATATAGGGGTGGCTAGCCGGGGTGGAGGGGTGGCCGGCTGCTCGGGGATAGGCTGGGCATCGGTCAACGGGTGGTGAGCAATTGCATTGTGCATCACTTATTTCGTACACATTATTACTATTAATACTATTATTATTATTATTATTGTTGTTATTCTTTTCCCTGTCTTAATAAACTGTCTTTATCTCAACTCACAGGCTTCACTTTCCCGTTTCTCTCCCCCATCCCGGAGAGGGAGGGGGGAGGGTGAGCGAACGGCTGTGTGGTGTTTGACTGCCAGCCGGGCTAAACCACAACAGGGAAGAAAAAAGAAGGAAGGCAATGAAAAATTTTGTCACATGCTGACATTTAATATGTTAAATTCATATCTAAATATATGAATAGAATTATTCATTATTATATGAATAATATTCATATGATGTATGGATATTCAATATTCATTTGAATATATTCAAATATATTCTCTGTAATGGTAGGAAAGCTGAATTAAAGTAGGTTTAGAATTGTTTAGAATTTAGAATTTAGAATTTAGAATTAGGAAGTGAAAATCATTCTTGCTTAACAGAGAGAAACTAAGTTAGAGTAGAGCTTCTAGTTCTTGGAAGAACCACACTGAACATGACAAAACTTTTTGACAAATAGAATAACTGAATTTCTGGAGAAATTCAGACTGTCAAGTTGACTTGTCAAAGCCAAAGTATCCAGTCTTATGCATAATAATAAGAAGCTATTACATATGCATATACCTTTGTCCTGGTTTCAGTTAGGACAGAGTTAATTTTCCTCCTAGTAGCTGGCAGGGTGCTATGTTTTGGATTAGGATGAGAAGAGCGCTGATAACATGCTGATGTTTTAATTGTTGTAGAGCAGTGCTTACACCAAGCCAAGGACTTTTCAGCTTCTCGCTCTGTCCCTCTGTCCTGCTAGCGAGCAGGCTAGGGATGCAGCAGGAGCTGGGAGGGGACAGACCCAGGACAGCTGACCCAAACTGGCCAAAGGGGTATTCCATACCATCTGACGTCCTGCTGAACAATATATAGGGGTGGCTAGCTGGGGTGGAGGGGTGGCCGGCTGCTCGGGGATAGGCTGGGCATCGGTCAACGGGTGGTGAGCAATTGCATTGTGCATCACTTATTTCGTACACATTATTATTATTAATACTATTATTACTATTATTATTATTATTATTATTATTATTATTGTTGTTGTTGTTGTTGTTGTTGTTGTTATTATCTTCCTGTCTTAATAAACTGTCTTTATCTCAACTCACAGGCTTCACTTTCCCGTTTCTCTCCCCCATCCCAGAGAGGGAGGGGGGAGGGTGAGCGAACTGCTGTGTGGTGTTTAGCTGCCAGCCGGGCTAAACCACAACACTCCTTTTGGCGCCCAACGTGGGGCTTCTTCAGCACGGACCACCTCCTCCTCTGATGATATCCCAAAGTACTTGCCTTCTGGCCAGTCCATAATCACTTCCAGGATTCCTGGGCGACTGGGGTTTCCTATTCGAGCCCGCTGAGTAATCAGTGCAACCCACTTGCTCCATGTAGCATCAGTTGCATGATGTGTAGAGGGGACCCTTCCTTTGAACATCCAACCTAGTACCGGCAGTTGGGGTGCCAGGAGGAGCTGCGCTTCAGTACCGACCACTTCCGAAGCAGATCGAACTCCTTCATATGCTGCCAATATCTCCTTTTCAGTTGGAGTATAGCGGGCCTCAGATCCTCTGTATCCCCGACTCCAAAACCCCAGGGGTCGACCTCGAGTTTCCCCAGGTTCTTTCTGCCAGAGGCTCCAGGTGGGACCATTCTCCCCGGCTGCGGTGTAGAGCACATTCTTTACATCTGGTCCTGTTTGGACTGGCCCAAGGGCTACTGCATGAACTATTTCCTGCTTAATTTGTTCAAAGGCTTGTCGTTGCTCAGGGCCCCATTCAAAAGCATTCTTCTTACGGGTTACTTGGTAGAGCGGGTTTACAATCAGACTGTAATTTGGAATATGCATTCTCCAAAACCCCACGACACCTAGGAATGTTTGTGTTTCCTTCTTGCTAGTTGGTGGAGACATAGCTGTTATTTTGTTGATCACATCCATTGGGATTTGACGACGTCCATCTTGCCATTTTATTCCTAAAAACTGGATCTCTCGTGCAGGTCCTTTAACTTTATTTTGTTTTATGGCAAAACCGGCCTTCAGAAGGATTTGGACTATTTTCTTCCCTTTCTCGAAAATTTCCTCTGCAGTGTCACCCCACACAATGATGTCATCGATGTACTGCAGGTGTTCAGGAGCCTCCCCCTGCTCCAGCGCAGACTGGATCAGTCCATGGCAAATGGTAGGGCTATGTTTCCACCCCTGGGGCAGCCGATTCCAAGTATATTGGACTCCCCTCCAAGTGAAAGCAAACCGTGGCCCGCACTCTGCTGCTAGAGGGATGGAGAAAAATGCATTAGCGATATCAATTGTGGCATACCACTTGGCTGCCTTTGATTCCAGTTCGTACTGGAGTTCTAGCATGTCCGGCACTGCAGCACTCAGTGGTGGCGTGGCTTCGTTCAGGCCACGATAGTCCACTGTTAGTCTCCACTCACCATTAGACTTTCGCACTGGCCATATGGGACTATTAAAAGGTGAATGGGTCTTGCTGATCACTCCTTGGCTCTCCAGTTGACGAATTAGCTTATGGATGGGAATCAGGGAGTCTCGGTTGGTGCGATATTGCCGCCGGTGCACAGTTGTGGTAGCGATTGGCACTTGCTGTTCTTCAACCCTCAGCAACCCCACAACAGAAGGGTCCTCTGAGAGACCGGGCAAGGTAGACAACTGTCTAATGTCCTCTGTCTCTAAGGCAGCTATGCCAAAAGCCCAGCGGAACCCTTTTGGGTCCTTGAAATATCCTCTTCTAAGATAGTCTATGCCAAGGATGCACGGAACATCCGGGCCAGTCACAATACGGTGCTTTTGCCACTCATTTCCGGTTAGACTCACTTCAGCTTCCAATACAGTTAACTGCTGGGATCCCCCTGTCACGCCATAAATACAGATGGGCTCTGGCCCTTTACAGCTTGATGGCATTAGAGTACATTGTGCACCGGTGTCTACTAGAGCCTTATACTTCTGTGCGTCAGACGTGCCAGGCCATCGAATCCACACAGTCCAATAAACTCGGTTGTCCCTTTCCTCCCCCTGGCTGGAGGCAGGGCCCCTCTAGTCCTGGTCAGAATCTTCGTTTCTGTGTTTAAAGGACTGCCTGCTAGAAGTTGGAGCAGCAAACTTTTCAGAGAACCCCTTTCTCCCGATTGTTTTCTTTTGCAACTCATGTACCCGTGCGTCTAGGGTCTCAGTAGATTTTCCATCCCACTTTCTCATGTCCTCTCCATGGTCACATAGGTAAAACCACAGGGTGGTGCGGGGTGTGTACCCACCATATTGTCTTCTTTGCACGGATGAACGTTTACCCCTAATAGCCGAGACACTGGTTTGTACAGGTGGGGAAAAAAAATTTGAATTTGGGGAAGAAAATCTCTTTAAGTTGGTGGACCTCTTCAGAAAGTTTCTCCAAAGTATTCTCTTTTAGTTGGTGGCCACTGGTTTGTTCAGGTGGGGGGGAAGATAACTTCTCTTTAAGTTGGTGGAACTCTTCAGAGAGTTTCTCCACAGCCGAGACGCAGGCCTGTAGGGAAGAGGAGAGACTTTCTTCGTACTGCTGGAGTTGTTTAGCCACTTCATCCACTGTGGGTTCGTCACCATCTTTCCAGGTTATTATTGCCAATGAGCTGGCATATGATGATGGTGCAATCCGTATAAACTTCCGCCACATGGGTCAAGTACACTGGACTTCATCTGGATCTGTGGATACTTGTGCGTCGTCTAGGTCCTTATAAATTACTTCCCGTACGGCTAATTCCCTCAGGTACTGAATTCCCTTCTCCATGGTGGTCCACTTGACTGGTAGACATACAAGTTCTTCCTTGAAGGGATACCTTTCCTTCACAGCTGACAAGAGACGCCTCCAGAGGCTGTGAGATCGTGCTCCATCTCCAATTGCTTTGTCAATGCCTGCGTCTCTAGCAAGGGATCCCAGCCGCCTGGCTTCCCTGCCCTCTAATTCCACACAATTGGCTCCAGTGTCCCAGCACCAGAGCAGCCAGGCGACAAGCTGCTCACCTATACAGCGACCAAAATCTTTTCGCACATCTCGTAGCTCACGCTGGTATAGGGTTCGGGTAGTTACTGTTGATTTTTCGACATCCTCATCCTCATCTTCATCCTCCTGCACATTTGATGGCCCAGCCTCATCTTCTCCATACCTAGACCTAGTAGAAGACTGTCTCCGTTCTAAACGACCTGAGTCTCTATACCATTTTTTCACCTTTTCTACAGGGGCAACTTGCACTGCTACAGCTCGCTTATCTGACCCAGCTACAGGGTCTGCCACAGGGGTTGGAATACCCTCTGCCGGGGCAACTTGCACTGCTACGGCTCGTTTCTCTGACCCAGCCACAGGGTCTGCCACAGGGGTTGGAATACCCTCTGCAGGGACAACTTGCACTGCTACAGTTCGTTTCTCTGACCCAGCCACAGGAGTGGGAGCGGCTGCGGGAGCTGGAGCAGCTGCAGGGGCTGGAGTGGCTGCACGAGCTGGAACTGGAACGGCTCCAGGAGCTGGAGCTGGAACGGCTGCGGGAGCTGGAACTGGAACGGCTGCGGGAGCTGGAGCTGGAATGGCTGCAGGAGCTGGAGCTGGAACGGCTGTGGGAGCTGGAACTAGAACGGCTGTGGGAGCTGGAACTGAAACGGCTGCGGGAGCTGGCGCTGGAACGGCTGCAGGAGCTGGAACTGGAACAGCTGCGGGAGCTGGAACTAGAACGGCTGTGGGAGCTGGAGCTGGAACAGCTGCAGGGTCTGTCACTAGGTTGATAGTAGCATCAATTGCAGCTCGATAGGTACAAGCCAGACCCCAGCACGCCACAGTGATTTGTGTCACTTTGGAACTGCCAGAGTCATGACACCTTTTTTTCAAGCATTCTACCAGTTTTTTAGGATTTTGCAGTTGTTCAGGGGTGAATGTCCAAAACACTGGAGGTGCCCACTGCTCTAGAAACCTGCCCATATCCTCCCACACTCCCTGCCACTCGCAAATATCCCGCCTCAAGACAGATCTCCGGATGAGATTCCTAAGTAGTTGTTCAACCTTAAACAAAACCTGAAGCGCATTCAGGAGACATAACAACAAGAACATGCTGGTCTGAGTATCCCAAGGATATTCAACATCTTGGAGAGCTACCGTAACTAGCTCGGGGGATAAGAGGGTGGTGAAGGAGGAAGGGAGAGTGAACAGGTAGGAAAAAATATCTTCCCCTGTCCCCTCCAGAGACTGACTCCCTGATGAAAAAAGGCAATAGGTGTAATTGCTAATAGTTTCTGAGATATGGTTTCCGAAGTATAGAGTCGACGACAGTGCTGAGTGCAAATACCAGGTTAGAGTCATGACCAGAAATCTCATCATTTCATAAGCCATCGTTACACCACACAGTACCATAACAATCTTAAACCAGGGCCAGGAAAGGATAAACAGCACGACAGGGAGCACATACAGAAAGTAACGTGCTAGAAAACTCAATTTGGGAAACAGGCACAGCAGACTTGAGACTAAGGCAATCAACATTGTGACTAGCAACTATTAAGCAGGTCGAATACTTATACCAATTTTAGTTTAACACACTCTGGTCAAATCTGTCGATATCTCAACCCTTCGGGCCCCACGTTGGGCACCAGAAGGACTGTTGTGGTTTAGCCCGGCTGGCAGCTAAACACCACACAGCAGTTCGCTCACCCTCCCCCCTCCCTCTCTGGGATGGGGGAGAGAAACGGGAAAGTGAAGCCTGTGAGTTGAGATAAAGACAGTTTATTAAGACAGGAAAATAATAACAACAACAACAACAACAACAATAATAATAATAATAATAATAATAATAATAATAGTATTAATAATAATAATGTGTATGGAATAAGTGATGCACAATGCAATTGCTCACCACCCATTGACCGATGCCCAGCCTATCCCCGAGCAGCCTGCCCCCCCCACCCCAGCTAGCCACCCCTATATATTGTTCAGCATGACGTCAGATGGTATGGAATACCCCTTTGGCCAGTTTGGGTCAGCTGTCCTGGGTCTGTCCCCTCCCAGCTCCTGCTGCATCCCTAGCCTGCTCGCTAGCAGGACAGAGGGACAGAGCGAGAAGCTGAAAAGTCCTTGGCTTGGTGTAAGCACTGCTCTACAACAATTAAAACATCAGCATGTTATCAGCGCTCTTCTCATCCTAATCCAAAACATAGCACCCTGCCAGCTACTAGGAGGAAAATTAACTCTGTCCTACCTGAAACCAGGACAACCTTTCTGCCCCCATTCAAGACAAACACAGTCTTACTGATTTCTTGTATGCATTAAAAGTATTCCTACACCCATAGGAAAGTCCACAAAGCACAGTTCAGATAACTTCTCATGATTTCTTAAATGCAGCTTTTATTTTCTTATAAATCTTATAATTACCTTATCCATATATAGTCATATGTCTTATTCACTTTTTGCTCATAAATGTCATATAAAATCTCTTATCCATAATGTTCTCTTCAGAGCTAAGGGTACTTTTTATTATTTATTATTATTATTTTTTATTAGTAGAGGAACTTCTGTTTTACTGCAATATTCTTTCCCAGTACCTGTCTTTAGCATAGGTAATCAGCATAAATTTCTCCTTAACTGCTTTTGTGTGAAAAACTGTGACAAAGAAGAAAATGGTATCTTTCTCAAAAACTGACTGAACTAAACTTTTGAATTTACCATTTCTGGAAGTGTTGTGGAAAGAGCAGTCATAACATTTAGAGATTTTGTAGAATCACTTGATGTTTAATAAAGGTTATGGGATAAAATGTGGTGGTTCACACCAAAGAAGGGCTCTAAGCTAAAACTAGTAAAGGCTTGGCAGAACCCTCTGTAACCAAAGGAGGAAAAATGCAAGTTACCTTGTTTCAGATCAGTCTTTTAGAATTCTGCCAAAAGATAAATAAATATTCGTGAACAGCTGCAGAAATATTTCATGTATGTTATTGTGATTAAGAGGATAACTGTTTGAGTGACTGACTTGAAATCTTTCAACACTATTTCACACCTAGTCTTGAGATAAACTCAAGGAAGCCTAGGCTCAGTAACTACTAATAAAAGAAAGAGTTTATTTTAATTTCTTGCTAAGAACAGGCTGCACAGTTTTGACAAATGTTCCTAATATCACTTCCATGTCCCTGGTAGAGATATGGGTACTGCATTACCCATACATTAAATCGGGATTCAGTAAATGCATATGATGAGAAATCCAGTATATCTGCAGCAAAACTGTTTTATTAGTTACCAGCACCAATGCGGAAAATCATTGTTTCACTTAGTCATAGAATCATAGAATGCTTTGGGTTGGAAGGGACCTTAAAGATCATCTAGTTCCAACCCCCCTGCTATGAGAAGGCGTACCTTCCACTAGACCAGGTTGCTCAAAGCCCCATCCACCCTGGCCTTAAAGCACTTCCAGGAATGTGGCATCCACGACTTCTCTGGGCAACCTGCTCCAGTGTCTCACCACCCTCGTAGTAAAAAATAAATAAATAAATTTTGATAAGTGAAGGAAGGAATAAAGGAAAAAAAATAGTTGCAAAGACAGTCACTCACCACCTCTCATCAGAAAACCAAAGATCATTCAGACCCTAAACAGCAGCTAATTTAGACAAAAATCTCCTCAAAGTTTTATGGTATGGAATAGCCCTTTGATCAGTTTGGGTCAGCTGTCCTTGCTGTATTGCCTCCCAGCCTCTTGCCCACCCCCAGCCTACTTGTTGTGTGGACAGCGTGAGAACCAGAGAAGGACCTGATGGTGTTCAAGCACTGCTCAACAATAGTTAAAACACTGGTTTGGTCACAAATTTAAAACAGCACCATACAGGCTAAACAAAACTGAACAAAATTATCTCCATCCCAACCACAGTACATACCTCTCAAAACTTCTCTTTGCTAAACCAATTAAACTGACCATATGGCAGTTAGCATAGATGGTAGGTTTTGGCTTCTGAAGAAGACAAGTGATATGTTAGTCCATTTTATTTTCCTGTTCCCATGGTTGTAGTTTACTGAGTAGCCACACCAAGTCAACCCTATAGACTAGTCTTAAAGTCTCTATGTCATCTCACTAGGGAGAAGAATATTGGACAATCAGTGACTTGTCCCTTCAAGTTTTTCTGTGCTTCACTAGTTATCTTACTACATATAAAAATGCTATTGTATGTCTCATTGATTTGATCTGTAGCTAGAGAAAAACAAACAAAACCTACCAAACAAAATAACAACAAAGTACATGCTTCCTCTTATTTTTTGTATGTTGCTCTGACATCACACAGAAGATGCTCAGTAACTTGCTTAAATATAACGAATTAATATTAAATTAAATAAGTTAAGCTGATATTTGTAACTGTTCTTGCTGAAAGATGACTTTAAAAATGAGTATATTGGTTTACAACCAAATGCATATTTTTATATATATCAATATATAGTATAACTACAGAAGCCCTGTTCACAGCTACTTTCAGGCTTTCCACATCATGTAATTGATAAATGTTAGCAAACTAATAGTGAAAAAAATCAAAATAAGAAAATGAAAGACATTTCAAAGTCAATTTACTACTTACATCATAGACAGTTAAGATATTTTATCAATACCTATGAACAGAAAAACAGCCATTTCAAAACTTTTCCATTAACATTTGATGCAGCTTATGCTGCAGTCACTCCCGTTTTGAGTGTACCACTGCCTGATTGTCTCTCTTTATTCTCATTCAAGGCAGTAATCACTGGAGGTTCCCTTGGACCTTTTTTTTATTTTTACTTTTCCCCATTCTATTCCTTCATTTTTTTCTGACCGTATACAAGATTTTATGCAGAGGAAATTCACATCACCAAATTTAAAGAACTAGAGTGGGATTCAGCCTTACAGCTGTCAGAGTAGTTTAAGCTGATACAGACCTTGCTGACCAGGGCTTTCATAGCTTTCTTTGTACCTTTTTGTGACTATGTAGCATGGCTTTCTTATGCACCAGGAGAAATATGGGATGGTAATTCATTCTGTTTTCTTATGTAAAAAGACATTGTCCCCTCTCTCACAGAAAATGTCAGAACATTCAAATTATTCATTGTAAGCAAGTATATTTCTTGAATAGATATTTCTTCAATAGCCAGTTCACTTCTATGATAAGTGTGATAAAAGTATGTGTTTTTCTGGTAGCCTGGGTATCTTCTTGAACTGTTCACAGTTACAGAACTTACAATATAAATAAATTCCTGTGTAAATAGATCAGTGTAGTTAATTGTAAATTAACCTCACAAGTTTTGCTGTTCATTTTAAGAAAACATAAGAAGACTACTGTCTCTGAAAAATCTACAACAAATGACTATTATGGTGATGACAGGTACACCTATGGAAACATTTCATTTGGGAACAAATACATTTGTGTGCATGTATGTATATTTACATTAAAATGCTATGCCAATAGTAGAAGACATATTTACATTTTCAAGTACACATATGTGCGAGTATATATATATAATATTTTTATCAGCTACAATCAAACTAGTCTAAATTTCCATTCTATGATGACCTGATGTTTCTGTGTATTTCACATTCTTTGAGTATAGGGAAAATTAATGTTAATAATAATTACAGATAGGAACCTCAACTTAGTAATTCATAACATCCATGCCAATTATCTTATTACTATATTATTATATTACTTTATTACATTATTGTCAATTACTGAAATTATATTACTAAGCACAGCTGATGTTGCTCAGAGGAATTTAAAAAAGCGTAGTTTAACATAGCAACATTTATCATTAGCACATTATTGGAAAGTTTTATGTTAGGATTAAAACATACAGATTTATATAAAAATACCAGAAGAAAATAATTAAATGTTTAAACATACTTTTTAAACATAAAGGATGTATGATTTTATTTTCAGGAACAGTTGGGTAGAATGTTGCTGGAGGATTTGTTACTTATTCCAAACAGTTTCTGGTATTTGTGACAATTAGTTGTTAGCTGCTGGTGAAATTTTAAGTTTTTGAGGGTTGGCTTGTACTCATGCTTGGGACACAAAATCTGAATTGAGTTAATGGTAAAAGCGGGTGCTTTTTGTCAGCTACTGTGAGCTCAGTATGGATATTTACCTGAGAATTTGATATTACTTCATGCTGTTTTCTTCATGCCTCAGTTTTCTAGTGTTTTTGGCCACTGTAACTAAACAAGCTAAGACTTCAGTGAGACTGATGTGTCTTCATACTTCTGTAAAAATGAATTTGGAGTGCAGTAGAATGAAACTATAGCTACTAGAATGATCAGGAAAATAGACAAACTTTTTTAAACTTTTTTTTTTTTTTTTTTTTTTTTTTTTCCCCAGAAACTAAAAGGAAATAGTTTATCTATCTTCACAAAAGCATACAAATGTTTGGTATAGTTTAGTTCTTTAGGAGTTTTTCAGGAAGAAAAAAGCCAGGAACAAAATTTTCATAAGATAAATATTTATAAACTGATCAGGATGAAATTTCAAATGGAAACTGGAAGATGTTTCACCACCAAGGTGAAATTTCAGAAGAGCCTCCTAACATGAAGGGAAGGAATGAAAAGATTGCAGGAGCTGTTCTGATTTGTAAAATAGATGTTATGTAAATATTTGCTGTCATAGCAGAGAAATGAACTTGGTGTGGTCTACTGTCTCTAGATTTGATTTCTGGCAGTTATACTAATGCTATGCTTTCATTTTCAATAGATTTGTTTCCGGTTTATGGCAGCAGAAAGTAAATTAATGAGCCATATTCTTCTTGTGCTTATACAAGCTCAAGCAAAGATACTGATATTGGTTCTCCTTTGTGCTCCAACTTGTGGACCCCGCTATCAGTCTTGCTTCCCTAATAATTTTGGAAATAACATATTTCTATGTCTTGACTTAATTAGCTATACAGAATAGTTGAACCGGAAAATATTAATGCTTAAACAATGACGCTGCCATAATTGAGAGAGAATGAGAGAATTGTTAACTTTCTGTCTCCTCAAATTATAAATTAAACAAAATTCTAGAAGTTAGGGAAAAAATAAACCCACAAACCAAATATTTTATTTATTATATCCTCTCATAAAAGAAAACTGTATGACTCAACTTTTCACCAATAGGAATGCCATCTTCTGTCCTGGAGTCAGGTATTGTACTTCTTCAGTGTAGAAATTATCCAAAGCTAAGGATAATAATAAGTGCTCAAGCTAGTATTTTCGTAGCTGTTTCTTTTTCTTTGCCATAGATGTTCCTAACTGCAGTGTTGTTTTGTTGTTTTTGTTGTTGTTGTTTGTTTGTTTGTTTTGAAACAGTAAGATATAAATGTGAATTGACAAGCACATAATGACATTTTTGGAGACAGAAAACCCCAAAGCTTTTTTTCATATATTTCACTGAAGTAGTGTACAGGTACAGAAGCAGAAATACAGCACTAAAAACTATCAAAAACTCACATGGTGAAGGCTGAGTACTTTAAAACAAACAGCAGATAAACAAGCAAAGGCAGAAACAACAGCAACACTGGAACATTTGAGATTTAAACTTTTGATAGCCATCTTAAGCTTTTCAGAGCATGAAGTAGACGAAAATTGGCACAACACCTTTTATTTCCCTTCAGTTACATACATATTTACATTTAATCACAAAGTGTAGGCATGTGTGGCCTGTAAACAGCACCAGCAGTGTGATTCTGAGGTACAGCCTCCAGTGACTATCCAAAGGAAACGTGTAGGTACAGACAATCATTCTCCAAACAGATGAGCTCAAGATGACGTGACTGCAGTGAAGTTTGGTTCCTAAAAAAAGAATGGTAAAAATCAAAGAAAGGAAAATCTTTCAGTTGCTGAGTCAGTAATGTGGAATGTTATAGAAGAATGAATTATATCATAATTGAATACATTAAGTAGTCTAAGCTCAGGGATATAAGACATGAAGCAGACTCTCCCTGCCTGATCCAACATACCATCCAATCAGTTTTATCTGAATACCTCCAGGGAGAACAAGTGCCTACCTTTTAAAATATGTAAATTAGATAATATATATTTATTATCTACATTTCTATCTACAGACCCACAAACTGAATGCATGCGGCATTTATTTCATGTAAATAAACATACAATTAGATCTCAGTCAGCTAAAAAATTATTGACTTATAACCCTTTTCTAAATTTTGATTTGCTTTCTCCTTAAAAAATCATCTTGACAAACTTACCTAAAATTTCACAGAAAAATCAGTACCTCCTCTGGAATCTTGTCTTATTCTGCAGTTCACTCTATGTTTGGTCTTCTTGTAAAATGATTCACTTCTGGCAAGATTTCTCTGGGAAGGCTAGTTCACAATTTGTATTTGAGAATGGTAGTTCTCTGGTAATCAGCACAGATTGCTCAGTGCTTCTCTGCTCCTGGATTCAAATATTCCTTTCTCTGAGGTTTCCAAGACAAAACGTGCAGTGTCTGGACGGTCAAGGAGTGAAAAAATCCTAATATGCCATAATATTGAAGAACAGGCTAGAGAACAAATCAAATGAAGCAACTATAATTGTCAAGAAGTTGTTGATTTTCCACTGAGCGGGTGATTTTCCAGTACTTTTTGTGCTATAGTTTCCTTTAGCTAACACATGTGGATTATATTCACTGTTCTGTGACACTTCAAAATAGATTTTATTTTATCGAAATTGTTAATCCATCATTCTCCTAATGATAATCAGAACAGATGATACTCCAATGTCACAGAATATGAAAATCTTGTAGAAATATGGAACTCCCAGATACACGCTATTAACAACAAAGTGATAATCTTTTATTTTAGAAAAATCATGTTCAAATTAAAACATATATTTTTTAAAATATTTGAATATATATTGATCAGAAGGAGGTTAATAAATAAAACCCTTTAAAAACAACAGAATTTAAACAAATGCTTAGGGTATGTTTCAGGACTGCAAATAATTAAGTTATTCTATGTCCTTCCAATAGAGATATTGTAGCCAGTTGTAATGAAATGGTAGGAAAAACAAAACAAAACAAAACATATTTTTAATTAAGAAAATCAAAATATAAAGTGCTCATCTTTACCATACTTTCTGAGTTGGAACAAATTGGACCAAAGCAGGAACAGTGCCCCACCGTATGTTCCACCTTGCAAAAAATATTACCGTTTATAAATTACACTTTCTAGGGCTTCTTGTTCCAATATATATATATATAATGACATAATTTAAAGGACTCATAAAAAGTCTTTTTTTCTTCAGTACTACACAGGGCCAGTAAAACACAAAGCAGGGAATATCTAAGTTAACTGTCAGTTACTCTGGGTCAGGAGAGGAGGAAGAAAAACTTAGAAAAAGTCTTAAGAGTAAGTAAAGAAGTAAATCAGAGCTGTTGATAATATATATGATAAAATACCTGATCCTACTAGTTATAGAATATGCACACAGCAACTATCTTTAATCACTAAGTATCATATTTAAAGAAACAGAGGTGGTAGGACAGTACTTGTGTGACATACAACCAATAGGCTAAAGCACAAGCAGCAGTAACTGTTTGATATTTTGCCATAATGATTTATTTCTGGTTTTGAAACAGGTTTTTGTTTTGATGTCATCAATATTTAACCAGAATAAAGAAGTCCTCATTCCTAGTTCTGAGATAATATAAATGTAATAATCCTACAGGTAAAGCAAACTGAATTTTCTTTTTGATGAAGCAGTTCTCCATCAATAAAACCTCCTTTTATCTAAAACTTCCTTTTCTGCAGGCATATATCAAATTGTGACAACACAATTTACAGGAAAAAATCACACGATATATGAACACATAGATTTTATCAACAAAATCAAAATATTTTACTCCAATACCATCAAAACTTCTCACTGCAATTTATTTTCTAAGTCTGTTGATTTATACTACATTGCATTTAGCACAACAAAGACATCTGAGATTTTGAAATGACATTAGAACACACTGTGATCTCTTTTGAGGTGTTTAAAGGTTTTTGCTATGATTCCAATGTCAACAAAAAACAAGGTTCAAAATACTTCTATTTTCTGTAGAATTGAATTAAAAGAATAATTATTTTTAACCATTATTGCTTGAACTTTTATTAATATTTGTACAAACTTGGAGGCAAAAACAGCATCTAGAAGGCTTCTTTCCTTCCATAACTTTATTCTGGCCTTCTGACAAATAGATGGTTGAGCATGTAAAGAGCACACCATCTGGTATGGTGGTGCCAGGGACAGGACAGGGGTGTGCATATAATTAGGTACAAATAGAAGAGGAGAAAACAGAACTTTGAGAGTTGCAAAAAAATATACTTGTCCTTGACTTGACAGATGATAGGGGTAAAAGAGATTGGAAAGAAATCTTTCCTTTCTGAAATCCCTTGCAGTGTCCTTAAACACTTTTATACCTCTTCTGTCCATTTCCTGTTTTCTTGACTTGATATAACTCTAATTTCCTCAGCTATGAAAACTGTGAACCGTCTTTTAAACTTAAGAGCCTAAACGGGGCAGCCAGACCATAATTTTTTAGGACAAAATTTGCTCCTATCTCATGCACATGATACATAACTTACTTTTCTTTTGCACTTTGTAGGGTTTTGTTTTTTTCTCTTTGTTTTGTGTTTTTCTTTTTATTTTTTCTGCCTCCCTCCCCAACCTTTTTTTTTTTTTTTTTTTTTTTTTTGTACATCTTGTTTATTTATTGCTTGTTAATCTTCCTTCAGTCCTTCAGACGCAGAGATTCAGTCAGGTTACCCCAACTGAATTGGGAATTCTTGGTGTTTAAACTTGAGAACTGTATGGATTTTCTTGTCTTTGTCATGCCCTAATAGTAGCTGTTTTGCTTCCAGAAACATCTCAATTCATGTATCTTTATGAAAGACAGTAGTGAGGATGTTAGGTATCTGAAAGATTTTAGAGCCCATGAGGTTAAGTTGCAACCAAGTGGTAATTCTGAAAATTCTGACGCCTCTGAGAAGCTGCACAATGGATCTTAAAGGATTTCAGTTCCAGGAATGAAGAGCTCAATTTAAGCTGAAAGCTCTTACAACTTAAAAGCAGATGGGGAAAAATATAATAATAATAATAATAATAATAATAATAATAATAATAATAATAATAAATTCAAAGGAAAAAATACATTGTACAAAGTAATGATTCTTTTTATTATTTTATTTTATTTTATTTTATTTTATTTTATTTTATTTTATTTTATGTGAAGAAGTAATAAAGTGTAGATCATGTTATTTGTCTCATTTTCATACAAAATGAATTAGAATCTCTTGGGATTTCTATTAACCCTCTTGTTTCTCTGCTTTCTGTGTGGTAATTAATTCAATGGAGAACTGTACAGATCTTGTACACACAATATATGTGAACAGTTTAGCTACTTAATTCAAGACTCAAAGAATAATTATGTCTAGGTTACAGCTGGGAATATCCATGACAGAAAGAAACACCAGTCACCTCATGGAAATTCAATTTATTAGATGACAAAACTGTATGAACTACAGAAGGCTAACAAATAGGCAAGAGGTATCATGACCTTTGCTCCTTTGCCTTTAAGGGCCAAAATTGATATCAACATGCCTTTCTAGTAATGTGTCTTCAGGTGAAGTGACTGAGTTCTCCAGGATCCTTCAGAACACTATGAGGAAGGGATGTGACAAGACTGAGCTGCCCTTTTCGATTTATTCTTGAAATCAAATAAGAAACAGTAGCTGGAGTTTTGCAGGACATGCAGAGATAGATAATGATCCATAAACTAGCTGCAGTCCGATGAGGCAGTGGAGATATCTTCGTTTTTTTTTTTTCCTTGAATGTATGCACAATGCTCTACAGGATTTGGCCAGAGGTAGGAAGGAGAATGGATCAACTATCTGTCCCTCTGAAGAGGTTTGAGAAGTGTATACTCCTTGAGCAGTTCCTACTGAAGAAACAGCCTGAAGGTGGGTGTCTCAGCCAAACTTTATAATTAATTAATCAAAAGGCACTGAAAATGCTATCAGTGGCCCTAGGGAATGTAACACAATACTTATTATTATTATTATTTTTTTTTTCCTGTACCAAGCAGCAAACTCCCATTTACCAAGTAAAGGAAGAAGGCTGTAGTAACTCTCCAGATGCCTTTGCTTCAGCCAGACCTTCCTTGCTCAGTCACTTCCCCATGTCCCTTGCCTATTACCCATTCATCTTGTGCCTTAACTTTGCATTTTTCCTTTGAATTTGAATCAGATTTTTCTTTTACTGTTTCCTGAAAGAATGTTTTCTTATCACTTTATTAGGGATATAGTATATAAACAAATGTTATGTTTAAGGGTTCTTTTGTTTTGCAAAACAAGTTTTAATATATTTGTATTAGCAGAGGTTCAAAAACTAGATGTGGGTTCCTTTTGCATATTGCAGTAACTCTTCAGAAAGCTTGAGTGAAAATCCTCAATTATAAAATACAATAGATTACTAGTTACATTAAATGTTCATAAGTATTGTAAACATAATTAAGCTGAGATATAAACATGCATTATATCCAATTCTTGATCATTCACATAATTTATCAACAGTTTCTATAAATATGCAGGCTTCAGAGTGGTTTTGTAGCAGACCCTTGCTAGTATGTTCACAGTATGAGGCAGAAAAAAACTTAGTTCTGTAATAAAAGTTGCAATATGTTATTGTAAAGTTATGAAGTAATATCTAGGTACTGTCTGGAATATTTTGTTACTTTTAATGTACTAACCTTACAGTCTCATACACAGTAGACTATATCCAGTGGTAACTGTAGAATATATTAATTAATTACTGTCAGCCCTCTCTTGGTCATCTTCTGGTGTCTTTACTTAAGTCAGAATTCATCATTGTAGGAAATTCAACCTTGTACTTTGATAGATTTATAATTAGATCAATTCAGTATCTTCATGTCAATTCTCTGCAAGAAGGTGATATATATGAGATATAGAATATATTGAGGCATGGTGTATTAATTATAGCAAGAAAAAAATATATATATCTTTAGGTCAGATCAAGTTTAGCACGTGGTACCTTAAGCCTTTCCATCAAGCCTAGTTCAGGTAAAAGAGAAGTTGCAAACTGTAAAGTTAAACAGAATTAAGAAATAAAATTAATTTGGCAGGAAAGACTTGCTGTATACGTGTGGAGAAAACTAAGGGTGTGTGTGTGGGAACTCTATACACACTGATGTGACAATACAAAGTTCTGGAATGTACAGTCAGCTTGAAAGGGTGAGTTACAAGCCAGATTCAGGTTGGAAGAAATATACTTTTGCTATGCAACCATGCAGCAAAATAATAAATCTTTCCTCCCCAGACTGCAGTGGTTACGCAGCTATACTGGCTCTGATCTTTGAAAGCCTTGGAAGCTCTGTGGTATACATTTACCCTAAGTGTTTGACTATCAGACAATTATATGTACCTGCACTTTCAGTACAGTTCAAAGACAATTTATATGTATATTCTTTACTGCATCAGAGACATTTCCTGATAAAGACAAAATAAGGCAAAAGTACTTTTCAGATTTGACTGTAATCATTTTGACTTCATTTATTTTCAGAAACCTGAATTTTAATGAACTCAACTTTTGTGTCGCACCACAAGATACCACCTAGAAACTGTAAATCTGTATTAATGAAGGACTGGTACATTTCATTTCCAGTTAATTTCCTTAGGGATTTTTGTTTGATTTTTTATTGCATTGAGACTTTTATTTTTATTTATTTATTTATTTATTTATTGCTAGGCAATGATAGTTGTTTACATAGTTACCATTATTAGCTAGGCAGAAGCTGATATACAGTCAGAGCAATATGATTTCTAAGCATTTTTCCTCTTACTTGAACACATTTGTATAAAAAAGAACATGTTAGGCTTATGATAGAAATCACTGCTTCTATTTCTGTTACTTACTGATGTAGTGCAAAGAGGAAAGGATCAGGGTTATATTCGTTATGACCTGTTATCTCTCCAAGACTTTATTTCTACATTGTATGTTTAGACACAATGGAGTTTGCACCAGGTGTTGTTTCTAGAAATGCATAGCACATGCAGAAAGCCAATTGCTGGAGGCCCTTGGGTCCATTTTGCCAGGGGTTGCTCTGGATAGTGCCCCGGTGAGTGACTTTCAGTCAGGATATTAAGTTCATTGCTGATGTTTCTGCGTGTGTACCACAGGACTCCCAAGGATAAACAAAAGGCATATTCACACTAAAAAGGACCCCTCCAGACCACCAAATTGATAATGCAGATCCACCTATGAAGTTTAATTTCTAGACCAAATTAATGGCAGTGGTTAGATAAATAATGTATATGTGTGGAGATATGTATGTATGTTTCTTTCTTCATTTCTCCATTCCTGCAAAATTGATGTTTGTCAACATTTTCAATTTATTCTAGATTTATTTATTTTGTTGACACAGTAGGTCAACAGCATTAAAAAAAATATTTTTTTTAAAAAAAGTCTGTGAATTGTTGCTCTTTGCTGCATTACACCCTCTGCTGCCCTAGAGTTTTATTACAGACAGGAGCATGCTACAAGACTGCATAGATCTTAGAATCATCTAGACTTCCCTTTATGAGTATAACCCATTTGGAGTCTCTGACTGCTTCAGCCAGACATTCTGAACCGAGCTTATTTACTCAGTCCCTCTGTTGATTTCTTACCCATTCCTCCACTTCTCAGAGGAATTACGTGTGCTTTAGCTTTGCATTTAACATTTAGATATTTCAAGTTTTTGATGACTTTGGACTGAGTTTGTGGCTTTTCAGAGGCACAGAGTACTTCAGAGCCTCTCTAAATGGTAGCCTTCTGCAAGCTTTACTTCCACAGTTTGAGAGGAGAGGAAAAGACGCTCTCTGGAACTCTCTAGAACCCACAAGTAAATCTCACTTGTGAGACATTAAGGAAAAGCAGTTTAGCTGCAGCCAGGGAGTCCATTTTATCCCTCACACAGATCTTTTGGTTTCTGCTTACCTAAACTATCTGAATCTTTCATTCTGTTTCATGTTAATAACAACAACAACAAAAATAAATGAATAAAGAGTGACCAAAACACACTGAGATAACTGTGCTGTGACAAGGATTTGTGGACCAGATGGTGACGTGGCCTGAATGGGCAAAATCAATCGCTTTTGATCTTCAGAAGTACTTTATTTCCAGAGTGCTGTTTTGGATAATTAATATTATATTATTCATGAAATATAGCAAATTTAAATGAATTCCAAATTTAAGAAATGGTTATTACTATAGTAGAGATTTTAACAAGATTTTCAGCTCAATTAAATCATCCCAGAGACATTAAGGCAGTTTGAAACCGTAAGTCTGAGTAGTCTGACAACCTCTGTGCTCCTGGCATACTCTGAGTACGTCCATTTGCTTCTTACACACACATACACACACACACACACACACACAAAAAGAGAAAAGTTCAAATTCCTAACAAATTGGAAAGAAACCTCTTTTGCGAAGGGTTTATATACCTTCCAGTTTCCCTTGGTCTGCTGCATTCCTCACCCCCTATTCCTGACCCCAGAAGTCAATTCTGGGAGAAGACTGTAGGAATAAGGCTTCCTTTGAATTCCTGGAAAAGGCTGGCTTTGCTTTACACTATGCACAGAGAAAGCAAAAGGAATACTGCATACTCCCTTAAGGTACCTAACATTTATTTACAAATGGTAGGATTTTTGATGTTTAAAATATAATTTCTTTGCAATTCAGTCTATCCATACACAATATAATCCACCTGATCTGTAAGACTTACATGTGCACACAAGACAGTCTAGCTTTTTCAAGGCTATTATTTTAAAGTCCACTTTCTCAGAAAAAATAGTGGTGCTTTGTAAAAGCCACTGGGATCTGAAATCAAATAGATTTAGTCTATGGTTTAAAGAAGAATCTACTGACCTTTACAAAACTGCTTATTTTTCTCTTCCCAGATTCCTTTACTTCAATAAGCTTTTTCCTACATTTACACTACTGAATCTGTGTACTCTAACTTTCAAAACAATCCAACCAAATGTCCATGCTTTTGAGCATTAGTCAACAAGCATTGATGATGAAAGCACTGAGTCCTCACTGTAGGAGACTGATATGCTTCTGTCTCAGGGGGAAAGAGAGAGGGACATAGACAACACAAATATAGGAAGATTGAGACGGCTGAAGTGGTCGAAGAACAATCAGTACTAGATAAATTTCCTAATAAATCGACTTGCAAATGTACCCAAGACCGAAACGTGCCGAGAAGACCTCCAAAACTCCACTAGGTGGAGCTAAAAAACTAGCCCTAGCGTCGGTGACCTTCATGGGGTTCTGCTCTTGCCAGCTACAGGTCTACAAGAGCTTTGTCCTGCTGAACCCATTTCAAGGACTCCAAAGCAGCTCCTTGGCTAACCCAGCTCAGCTGCTTGAGACACGGCACATGCAGCTTGGGGATTTTTCATAGATCTAGTAACTGGTCAGAAATCTTGAAACCTGTTTTGGTTTTGCTTGTTTCATTTTGATGTTTTTGTTTTTATTTCATTAAAAAAAAAAAAAAAAAAAAAAAAACACAATTTACTTTGGTAAATAGCATGGACTGAACTTTTATACAAAATGGAGGATAATTTCTAGAGGAAATTCCCAGAAAAACTGTATCTAAAAATTCATAAAGCTTAGGTCCACTGAGTTTGTCTATAGACAATGTTATGTTGTCTGTTTTGAATATTGTAACACCTGCAGAATTACTTGTTGGGATTGGGGCCTCACTGTACAAACACTGTATAGACAAGAATTGATTGGTATTTGCTTTGGGAAAACAATTAATAATAATAATAATAATAATAATAATAATAATAAACTTTTCTTTTTTAGGTTGCAAGCATTAGAAAAGACTAAGAAGAGAGTGATATGTTGTTTAAGGATGACAGCAGGTTTTGAATAACAGCTGTCATTGACATGGGACACATCACTTCTGAGAAGCCATTGGTGCTATTTTACCATCTACTGATTGTGCTGCTACTTCAGAAAACAATGCATGAAGGCTGGCTAAATTATTTTTGAAATATCATCTTAGAGGTAGTTTTCCTTTCTTAAGACCCCAAGTGGCAAAAGCAATTGAAGGAAAAATAACACAGTCAAATAGATGTAATTTAAAGGCAAATAGGCGGGAAAACTGATAGCTTTCTCTCTGAAACAACACCAGATGCTAAGAGATTACAGAAAAGGAAGAAAAGTAAGTGAAATAAGGGTGTAATAAAAAGTACTAAATCCAGTGACATAACATGTAATTGCAAATCATAGATCAGTGAGATAAAATCAGACATGAATTTTCTAGAAACTGAGTGCTGAAATTATTCTTTCTTTCAGAAATATTTTGTCATTTTGCAATATCCTTTTATAAAACTAAAACACGAAGTTAAAAAATGAAATGGGTGAAATTTTCAGAAGTTCATAACTCATTCATAACCACAATTTTTGCTGCAAATTACTGTGATGTATGCTACCAAATTGTTACGAATGTTGAAAATTCAAATATTTTTAATACTGAAGTCTATGGGCTATTTGTTATGTAAGAAATGTTCATTTTCCCACATATCTTCTTTTCCTTTTATGTATTTTTATCCTTTTTTTTTTTTTTTTTTTTTTTTTTTTTTTGCCTTCTACCAGTCATCTTTTGGAGATTTTATCATTATTTCATTATTACTTCTTTGCAGACTTTATTTGAATGCATTTAGAAAATGCATTTTCTTTAGAAAAAAAAAGAATATTTGGGGAGTTCTTAAAGGTTTCATGTCCTCTTAAGATGATTATAATGATGATGATGATGATAATAATAAGAAGAAGATGTACAGTGCTGATTTTGACATCCTATGTGCCACTGTCTTACCAAAACACTGACTACAGCACATAGTGGGTAGAGGCTCAGTCCTTTGGAAAGAGTACAAGTTTTATATGCAACAGAATTTTAAAGAATTTAATATAGCTGGACATAAAACTACCGCTCCAAAATCAGAAAGACCCACAAGTTTAATAGCCAGAGTGGGTCAACATTCTCTCTAGTTCTTCCTTCTGAAACATCTCTATAAAAATGTGGAATTTGATCTTAAAAAGTAGCATTTTAAAAATTAATTTCCATTTTCAGAAACACTACATGTAGCATTTCTATTAGTAAATTAGAGACCTGATCTGTTTTCTTTGAAATCAGTGGGAAGAATGATTTTAATGACAACAAAAATCTCTTGAGAATGAGATGCTCTTCCAGTGCTTGACTGAAGGCTTTAGGAAATGGGTGAACATCTGTAGAAATAAAAATTAAATCAGAAGAAAATTCACAGGACATTCTAAATAAATATAATAAAGTAAAATGCTTTTGTGGTATAGGTTAAAAGCTGCTTTTACTACCTTGTGTCAAGTCAAAAAAGAAAAATATACTTGCATTAACAAGTGTTCTGTATCATACTTATGATCCTTTGACTTGTAGAGGAAGGGATTATTTGGGATTCAACTTATTTATTTCACTTCTACCCAGACTCCCATAGCACAACAGAGATATCAGTTCATAAGAGCTAGCATATTACCTAATAACAGTCTAGATTAACAGTCTAGATTTCTTTTTTTCTGATTGCTCAGATCCCATTGTGTTTTGCTGTGATAGTGTAAGTATAGAGCAATAGTATTCTTAGCTTGTAGTGATAAAGCTGCAGGCAGTGTAAGGGTGAAAAGTTAAAGAATACTAAGGTGAAAGCCAAACATTACTACTAGTGCCTTGCATTCTTGTGTTTTAATGACAAGAGGTATGGAGTTATTGACAATTTTGCTAAATGAAATAAGAAAGAAGAGAAAGCAGCCTGTGAAGTCAAGAATACTACAGACAACCTGTTGAGCTCTGGAGAATAATGTGACAAATACAAGGTCTGTGGAAAAATGACTTTGCCAGACACTGTGATCACAGCTACTACCCAGGGAAGCTTGAAAGTTACATCGCTAACTAGGCAAGAAATTGTATTGACCTTTTCACTGTATTACAAGCAGACCGCTCTAATGTAAGTGATTGCTATTGAAATTGATTTTGGTAGCATCACAGAAGACTTGTTTTTGTTGTTCATTGTGCGTTTGTCTTTTTAACAGTTTGAACTCATCTTAGTGTTGTGTAACAATATACCTTTGCTAAAACTGATTAAACTATATTGATTAATCATGACCTTAAACCTATATACAGAAAAGCAAACCAAAATAATCCCTCCTGAAAAAATAGCACCAGGTTTATATGCTCACTTCTGCTTGCACTGTTTTCTCACTTCAGCACTCTTACATTCCACAACATGCTTTCAGAAAAAAAAAAAATGGGAAAATACCTCAGTGTAAAATTTATAACATCATGCTTTTAATATGATCATGAAGCAATTCTTTAAAAATAAAATAAAATAAAATAAAATAAAATAAAATAAAATAAAATAAAATAAAATATAAAATAAAATAAAAATAAAATTAAATTAAATTAAAAAGAAAGGTATTATGCCCTTAAAACTTTTAAAAGAAGGTCTAAAACTATTTTTTACTGCAAATTATGCACACAAGGCTAGCTCACCATAGGAGGAAGTAGCAGCAGAACTGGGAAACTTGGTTGATGTTAAATGTACTTATTGCACGTGGTTCTGCTATATTAAGTAGTATGAGAGCCCAATGACATATTTATATGAATTGCATTTTCATTTAAAAAGAATGAATCAGAACAGTTTTATAATATATTTTTCTTGCTTTTAATATGGCAACAAAGTACAAATGATGATGAAATTTAATTGAACAACTGCCTTGCATCTATGCTTTCATATTTTATGTGTAACAGGATGAAAAAGAAAAATACAGCAGGGAAACCCCATGAAAGCTCTACAGTTTAGAGCCTTCTTGTGAGACTATTCATATCTCACAATTAAAAAATATCTCAGATGCAGATCTCCTGTATAGCACAGTTATTTAATCTGCTTTTCTTAAGGGTACCTACAGCAGTTTGAGAACTAAAGGAAGGTTCTAACCTTTTTTTGCATTATTAAGAGATGAGGTGTAACACGATATTGAATGAGTATTTCTAAGACTCTGTTGCTATTCAACTAGTGTAATTATGCCAGATTATGATGTGGAATCATCTATTATCATATATGTAATTCATAATGTTACATCCAGAAAGAAAAATAATTCAGCTTAAAAAAACCTACGGTGTGGCATAGCAGTGATATAAAACCTGTATATGGACTTTGCCATTAGCAGAAGAGAGAAGTTCTTGTACTATGTTCTAGTAGTGACTTAGTGGTAGTACTTCACCAAATGAATAATATTATCTGATGGCTAGTAAGTTTTACTAAATGTTACAATGCTGTAGGATTTGTTAAGATGGTCTCATATCAGAGGATACTTGGTATACTTCCACAGTGAAATACATGCCTCTGCAAACACAGCTACGTGGCAAGAAAAGGCAATAGTATTGAGAGGAAAAAGAAAGGAAGTATTTTGTGTTGTGGTTTAGCCCGGCTGGCAGCCAAACACCACACAGCCGTTCGCTCACCCTCCCCCCTCCCTCTCCGGGATGGGGGAGAGAAACGGGAAAGTGAAGTCTGTGAGTTGAGATAAAGACAGTTTATTAAGACAGGGAAAATAATAACAATAATAATAATAATAATAGTATTAATAGTAATAATGTGTACGAAATAAGTGATGCACAATGCAATTGCTCACCACCCGTTGACCGATGCCCAGCCTATCCCCGAGCAGCCGGTCCCCCTCCACCCCGGACATTTTGTCATCTTGAAAAAAAAGTTATACAGCGATGTTAGTTTTTATTGTTGGTTTCCACTGAGATCTTGCCTGCTCCTGTCCCTAAAACTATTTGATTTGACAAGGAAAGTCATCATAGCCCTAAATTGCAATAACGGAATAGGCACATTGGGCATTAGTGACAGAATAATTTATAAATCTGCTGCAGTAAGAGCTTATAAACAACTACTGCCAACATTACTTAATTTTCAGTGATGGAAACTAAGAGATGATGACAACTGCTGCATCAGCTACAGGGTGAAATTCCCTACAGCATTCTTTTCAGAAGCACTGGGAGGAAAAAAAAATCCATGTCAATGGCAAATAAAAAAGAGTTGATACTTCCCTCCACTGAAAGAAAAAATAATAATAATAATGTTCTCATTAATTGCAGCACAAATCATAAATGGGCTCTTCAAGTTTGCTTTTGCTGATATTTCAGCAGAAGATAGAGAATTCAAAATCAGTTTATAAATAGGCAAAAAGTGGGTGTAATACTGACTCTATTAAGTCAAATGACTCCATGGGGTTTACATTATATCTTATATATTTTATATATTTTTACCTGTACCAAGCAGTTGGCTTATGCTAAGCAAACTTTAAAAAAATATAATACAGAAATACAGAAATACAGAACACAGTATACAAATACAGTAATACAGAAAAATATATATATTCTTTGTCTTGGCAAACTAGTAAAACTGTCAGATGAGATCAGGGTAATACTGAATATATTCTAGTAAAATGATTGTCTGCCTAAGGTAATACATAGATGAATTAGATAGTTACAGGAGTCAGAAATCTCAAATTGTCACCAAAACACAGGAGAACTGTGCCTTCCCTTGAAAACAACCTTTTATGAGTTATTGTGATTTCTTTTTAACTCTTTAAGCAAAACAAAACAAAACAAAACAAAACGTTTTTGTTTGGACACCAGGAAAAACATCCAAATCATTATAATTCATCTGTAGTAGGATAGAAGACTCAAATTCTATTCTACGTTTCACATAGCAACAGTAAGTGAAGGCTAGAGTTCTTGCCATGTTCAACTACGAATATCAGCGCTTTCATAAATGACTCTAAAATAAATATTCAATTAGCTCTAATCTAGAAATGAGGTAGGTATGGACAACTTTATGCAAGTTCACATTGGATTATATTTATTTTGATCGAGACACCAAAAAAAAATCCCATATTTTCTTGTTAAATATAACATATTGAGCACTTGAGGATGTCATGTACAACACGAGAAGAATAAACGATTTGAAAAAAACATTGGTGTACATGAGTTAGCTTTCATATCCAAAGATTAAGCAGAAGCTAACAAAAATTGAAGTTGCTTCGTTATTTTGTTGTTCAGCTCTTGTTGTTGAGCAGGATAGTATGAAAGTAGTATAATTCATCTAAGAACAAAAGTAGTAAGAACACCATGGACTTCTCTTGATTCATCAGCAAAATGGTTAGTATCCATATACAGAATGTGGAAAACTGATGCTTTTCTTTTATGTCCAAAGGGATTTAAAACAATGCATATCACTTCTCTGACGTGTGTTGTGCATCTGGCTAGTGTTCTTTTGAGATCTGATTCTCTCAGTTCCTCTTGACAGAGTGATTAATTTGGTTTGTAATATTTAAATATTCAGGTAGAAAACAAAAATAAAGAAACATAAGCCTGTAGTTTCAGGCAGTTACTTGATCCAATGGGAACTTTAAACTGAAAATCACTGATAGAAAAGTATATTTTCTGTGACTAGGCTAATGGACAACTCAGTGACAAAAAAAAAAAAAAAATTAATTTTTAGTTAAACAAAATTTTGTTCAATAGCTTTTTCGTACTGTTTTCTTCTTTCTTCCTTTTTCTTTCTTTTTCTTTCTCTTTCTTTCTTTCTCTTTCTTTCCTTCCTTCCTTCCTTCCTTCCTTCCTTCCTTCCTTCCTTCCTTCCTCCCTTCCTTCCTTCCTTCTTCCTTCCTTCCTTCTTCCTTCCTTCTTTAACCTTGCAATTAAAAATCATAAGTATATTCAAAGATCCATCTCCTAGATAAAGAATATTTTTGTCTCATACATCTTTTTAAAAACAAAAACAAAAACAAACAAAAATCTATTATTGCTTCTGAAAATGGGGTAGGACTCCTACCAATGGAAGGTAGGGAAGTAAGTCAGTTGTCAATTTCCTCTTTTTGTTCCTTGTTTTGAATAATTAAAAGGCATTCTATCAATTTCAATACTTAAAAAGAAAATAATTGATTGAAAGTCCTCTGCCTGAGAAAAAATTCCACTGAGTATGATAACATCATGATAAGAATTCCTGATGTCTACAACTGTCTGTGAATGACAGTTCAGCATAATACTTACATTCTTTGCTTGTTTCCAGTGAATTAGAAAGGTAACACTGTAGCTGAAATAGGACTCTTGAAGGTTGAAACCCACAAGAGGTTTCCCTTGATCAGTATTGAGGATGGTATTTCTTAAATAAAATTTAAGATCATCTTAGCATGTAATAAATTCAGGTGTCTGAAAAAAAAAAAAAAAAAGTGAAATGAAAGATTTTGTTTCTGGTGTTCAATGGATGGAATGCACTGCTAGTAAAACCTTGGGAAGTGTTAGCACACTTTTAAACAATGCATCCCAGTAGTAATATGCTCTGAAGCTCTGACACAGCATTACACACAGTTCGTTCCTGCTCTTTGCAGGGTGCATTCCTCTGGTATGCAGAAGAAATAACACTTCATGGTATGGGCCCAAAATGCATTCCTGGTATACATTCCCCAGTACATGCTCCAATTACTTACTGACATTTCTCAGACTAAGAGAGTGACAGAAAAGTGATACAGTAATGAAACAAAGCTTTTATTGCACTCATTCAAATACGCATCTACTGTCACTGATGTAAATGAGTTGAGTAAGCCCAAGTGGAAATATTCAGGCTCGGTGCAGTGTTAAATATGAACAATAAAAATTCTTCTTTGCACATCCCTCATTTTCAGACTAGTGCTGGCTCTTTTACTTTTTTCCTACCCTGTTCAGAAACACTTCATTAAGTTAGAGTTCAAATGGTAAACACATTTCAATTGAATCAAAACCAAAAGTATATAAAAGTACCTGAAAGCTAGGACATTTGACAATCCACATCACTTATATTTTCCTGGTTTCTGCCAGACGTCTTCACGGGGGAATTCAACCACCCCAGTACCAGCTGGAGGGAGTTCACAGCAGGGCATGATCTAGGAGATTCTGAAGATCATTGATAACTTCTTGACACAAGTGTTAGAGGAACAAATGAGGAGAGAGGCTCTCCTGGACCTCATACTCACAAACAAGACAAGACTCAATGGGGATGTAAAGGCTGAAGGCAGTCTTGGCTGCAGTGACCATTAGGGAGTGGAGTTCAGGATCCTTATAGGAGGGAAAAAAAAAAAAAAAAAAGAAAAAAAGCAAGATAAGCACAGTGGACTTCAGGAGAGCAGACTTCGGTCTCTTCAAAGATGTGTTTGGAGATGTCTGCTTGGGATAAGGACATGGAGGGAAGCAGGGCCCAAGAAAGCTGGTTGATATTGAAGGGTAGGCTCCTCCAAGCTCAAGAGCTGTACATCCCACTGAGTTGGAAGTCAGGCAGAAGTGCCATGAGGCCTGCATGGATGAACAAAGAACTCCTGGACCAACTCAAACACAAAAAGAAAGCATACTGAAAGGTGAAAGCTGTGACAGGAAATGTGGCAAGAGCAAAGAGGCATTGTCCAAGCATGCAGGGATGAAGTTAAGGAAGCCAAAGATCAAATGGAATTGAATCTGGATGTGAATGGATGTGAAGGTCAGGAAGGGTTTCCATAGGGTGACAAAGGGAAGACCAGGAAAAATGTAGGCCAGCTGACAAATGGGATAAGGGATCTAGCAACACAGGAAATGAAAAAGGCTGAGGTACTGATGCATTCTTCACCTCAGTCTATGCAAGCAAAACCATCCTTCAAGAATCCTGGGTCCAAGAGACCAGGCAGAAAGACTGGAAGAAGGATGGTAGATGAAGATTAGTTTAAGAATACTTAAGCAAACTGGACACAAGTAAGTCCTGGGGCCCTAATGTGATGCACCGTTGAGTGCTGAGGGAGCTGTCAGATGTCATTGTAAGGCCACTCTCAATAATCTTTGAATGATCATGATGATTGGGAGAGATGTTTGAAGACTGGAGGAAAGCAAATGTCACTCCTACCTTCAAAATGGCAGGAAGAAGGACCCAGGGAACAACAGGCTGGTCAGCCTCACCTTGATTACTGGGAAAGTGATGTAGCATGTTTATAGCTGTCACTTGTGTAATGCTTTGGTGCTGAAGAATCTAGTGGCGAACCAGAAACTTAGAGGCTAAAGAGAGCACTACGATTTATTTTATTTTATTTATTTTATTTTATTTTATTTTATTTTATTTTACTTACCCTGAGGCACAGAACATCTTTCAGTGACCTGTCACCACTTGTGCTCTGCCCGTGATGATATTCCCAGTTTTATCTACTAGCAATACAGAACAGGGTGTTTAGTTGGAGAACAGAGGTTGGTCTGCTAGCATAGAATAGCTGAGGATAGTAGATAGCTTTAGAGTTAGTAGACTCCAGCCCCTGCTCAAAGCACGAGCAACTAGAGTAGGTTACTCAGGGCTGTGTCCGCATTGTTTTTAAATATCTCCAAGAATGGAGACTCCACAGCCTTTTTGGGCAAACTATTCGAGTGTTCAATCACCCCAACAGTAAAATATGTTTAAGTGTAATTTCCCTTATTTTAGAAATCTATGTAATTCGAGATGATGTATTTCAATTTACACACTTTGAATATCTCACCATAAGAAGAACTCAAGACATCCTGAATAATTTGAGCAACATTAGGAGAGAGAATTGAATAAAATGAATAATTAATAGGTTATAAAACCTGTTATTCGGAGTGTAAGCAAGACCATTTGAGGCATCAGGTACTTCTGATTTGGATCTATTTTCCCTCCAGTCATTCTTCCTACCCTGGAACTACCTTTCTTTTTACCAGTTTCTTCCAAGGACCAGCAAAAATAAATCCTCTTCTTGTTCAGAAGCTACACCAATGTCAGCAGTTTCACTGCTTACTGGACACATTCGGTGACCCTCTTCCCCTTACCCTCACTATATATCTGTTTTTAAACCTCTGAAACTCTGGTTTTCATTCACTGGATGTCTACCTCTTTTAGCCAAAGAAGAGGTTTTGGAAGACCATGTTCAGCCGATGGTCTATCATTATCCCCACATCCTCTGAAAATCTTTCACCTTGTGAATGGTCCCATACAATTTGTTCTTATATAAGTGAACTATATGTGCCCACAGTAAAATATGCATTAGCTGTTGTTTTTACAAAGCAATGCAAAACAGCTATGTTGGTGAATTGTAATGTTTACTGCTTATCGGTTCCCACACTTTGCAGCGTCTGAATCACTAGAACCAAAAGTAATTCTGGGATACCACCAGAAATGACATTCAATAAGTGACAATTCTGTATTTATGATTATTTTTGAGAATTTAACAAATCTTTCATATTGTTTTCTGTTCCTTTAATTTAATAACTAAATTTATGTATGTGTCTTGGAGTTTTGGTGAGAATTCCATTGTTGCATCAGTACTGGAATATAAAATCCTCTACATCCATTTAAATCTGGACAAATTATTTAATTGAGGAAACAAAGGTAGTTTCTTGTCTCCTTTACATATACAGCAATTACTGAAAGAAATGTGAAACTGTGAAACTTGTTTTTTCTACTGTAAGAATGGATAAAGAGAAGAGAGTCAGTTCTACTTCTGTCTTTGGCACCCTTTCTTGTAAAAGAGCAATCTGGCTTTCATCCATATTTATAATACAGGTTGTTACAAAGTAAGACCTTGGCACCAGTTCTTTCTCTCATAAGTGCAGTCTGATTGCAGCACAACCTTTTAAAATAAATCCATTCCTTAATTAAACAAGCAAACAAACAAATCTTTCTCATTTTCCTTCTTGACATTATGTTCTGTACAACTTACAACTCCCCCCCCCCCCCCTCCCCCCCGCCCCCCGCATCTTTCCTCAATCAGGAAAGTAAAAGGTACTCTCACGGAAAAATCTAGGAGACAGAAAGCAACATGATTACAGACCTTAATGTCATTCATCAGTGTTATTCACACTTCACAACTATTTTGTTGCTCTTTTAAAAGGTTCTTGAACTTCTATGTGTTAGTCAGTTAATATGTGAAAGCTTATTAGTGGGCACAGTTTGAATCTCTATACAAGATGCAGATGGTTGGCCAGATGCTATGGGCAGTCCTCAAGATATAAAAAGTACAAAGGTAGATTAAACAAAAGCAGGAGACAACATACAAACAGAAGTTAAATTGCAGTCACCTATTTTTTAGTCTGCTTTATCATGAATCCACATATGCTCTGAAGTATAAGCTGTGACCCAGGTTCTGCAGAGAACTTAACTATCTGCTTAACTTTCAGCACTCAAGTTGGCACACTGACTAAAAAAAATACTGAAGTTCTTACATTTAAAGACATGTTTTAGTATTTTATGACTGAGCTCTACAGTGTTTTTCAGATGTCATAATCTCTGTGCTGTTGAAACTCTCTGTGCTGTTGAAACTTCAACTGGCTTTACAGTAGAAAATAGTTTTTGACATACATTATAGACCACAAAAGAAAAAAGGAAAAAAAAAAACAAAACATTTTTTTTTGGTATAATGTGTTCAGTCAGGCTGACACTGATTGACTGGGGAAATAATTATTCACCTTGCTGCGCTTATTTAGGTGTCTACATGTTTTATGAAGAACGATATACATAGCTTTTATTCAGATTTTGGCAGATTATTTAATTGCCAGAATTCAATGGAAGGCGTGTATAGATAGATGATCAGCTTCTAGATAGAAAAACTGTGATTCAAGTACATACTAAAATACCTACAACAAGTGAGTACACATGTAGTGAATGTCTAAAATCCTGTTATTTTCTATTTATTTGGACAGTACATTCAGAAGAGCATGGAGATCAATTTAGCTGAACTTACAGGTTGGCCAAATGAGTAGACTTACAAGTGCTGTTGAATTCATTGTATAAAAACAGGATTTGGGGAATCTTAGCTTACTTATAGACACCTACATATGCACACATTAAATTTAAGGTTCCTCATCTCAAACTGAAAATTTTAAATTTTCACCTTTAAATTTAGGAGAGATGAATCCCACTCTAAATCTCTGTGTCAACAATACAATACTGACTCAACAAAACAATACTGACTCAACAATATGCTTTATCTGCCCCCGCCCCCCAAAAAAATAAAATAAAAATAAAAATCACAATACCTAGAAATCAAAGCTAAGCAAATTAATTCCAGTAACAAGATAATCATTATTTTTTAAATTATGAGATAATTATCTACTAGGATAGCTTACAGAAAATTCTGACTGTGCATCGAAGGCAATACTAAAACCTAGATTGATTGTTTCTCTAGTTCACCCTGTCAATTCAGAATGCAAATCCTAGTTTTTACTAGAGATCACATTTGATATCCCTTCTGGTATTATAATCTACGATATGTGATTTATCATTGGCTTCACAGGTTTGTCTCAGCAGAATTTAGGTAACAGCACTGACCCATTTAAACCCAGTTTTTAAAATGGGGTTACTTGTTTTGCTTTACTTTTATATTTAAATACATTAGATGATACTGTGAGCTTAAAATGCAGATTTCTTATTGGCTTTAAGGAATAACCCATGATAACCATATCTATTTCAAGAAATCCACCAAGCACTTTCTCACAGTATATGGAACAGCACAGCTTTAATTTTAAGTATAGATCAGAGCCATTAGTGCAGTTCCAAGATAGAACTTAACGTTAATTAAGCAATCAATTGCAAAAGCTTTTAGCAGTCAAATAATAAATCCATTAAGTCAAAATCAACTCTGTATCTGTCCCTGAACTTTTTGTTCAGCTGGGTAGTGTTTTTTGTTTGTTTTTGTTTTTGTTTTTTAATTCCCCTTTTTGCAGATGACTGATGCTCTGAAGGAGAATTAGTAAAGGCTATCAAATTGTCTGTCAGAAAATTAGAAAGGTCAAAGAGTTTTATAGTTTGTACCGATCACTCCCAGACTATATGGAACATTATAACTGGACTACTGAACTCTCTCTTTTTATAATTAATGTGTCAAGCACGATGTAAATCACAGCCTATGATAAGGAGCACCAAAAATACACATGCATGAGAATTTTCATGAATTTTCAAAATGTGTAGATTTTTTTTCCGAGCTCTGTATGATTTCATAGTGTGTTTTTTTTTCACTTTCCACATAAATCTTTTTTTTCTATTTTCTTATGTAAATAAAGATCACTACAGACCATTACTGTCTTTCTCTGACTTTGAGAAATATGGTCATTTTCTTGACTCTGTGCCCCTAACTACAACCAAGTAAGAAAGGAAAAGTTTTTGTTGGGCAGTGATCTGTTACATTCAATAGTCAGTGATACCACTGAAACCTTGTTCCATCTCCTTGCCTTTTCATCTATTGAAGATCAATCCCCTGTCTCGCTCTAGCCTATGCATTACGGTGATCATAGATATAGCGACAACTCACATAAAAAGGTACTTAGGAGCTGTCAGGTCAGCTCTGGACAATGGATAATTACCAAATCTAGTACCCAAAAGTTTGATACCTTGGTAAAAGACTAAAAGAATCCAAACATAGGGCATTATCAAATGCATTAATAATTTAGCTCACGTGCATACACTAGACTATGGTTATTATTACTATCAAATCCTACTGCAATCTGACATCTGACAAGTAGACAGAATTATGTCCTATTTTAATAATGATGCATATTTTTACAAAAATTTTATTCAACGCTTTCCTTACACACTCATAGAATTCATACTGTATGAACATAGTGGCAAAAGCTTTGTTCATGGTTTAGAGAAAGAGTCACATAACAGAATATTTAGTTTGGTTTGTATCTCCTTTTTTACTACTGAAAACTCAGAGGAAAATGTCTAACACTGACCACTGTTTTTATATTTAATCAACACTATTATACATCCCCTTCTCTAGCTGCTGTAGAAAAGAAATGTATGGATATCTCTAATTTGAGTATGTTGCAATTATTTTTCTAAAACAGAGCACAGGGAGAGATTTTCTGATTTTTACTGAAACAGAAAATTTTAAGAAACTTTATTTTGCAGTAGAAACTACTCTATGTTGGCTAACGCTTTGTATATGTATTGCCATCTATCTTGCTGTAGTAAGCATTACCTGTAATAGAAGAAAATTAATTTTAAAATTATTCTAAGACAAGAATGACTGTAGTGTCAGTTTTAATGGTAATGAATATTAGCAATGTGAGAATAGCTTATAAAATTTGCAACTTGTTAGAATTTTTTGCTTTAGTTTAAAATGTAATTGCATTGTTTATTGAAGTCATAAATTTAAAGGCTCTGGACCAATTTCTCAAATCCATTGCACAAAACTTCACATTCCTTTAATGAAAATTATTCCAAAATTAGGCCAAATGCTGTTTTATTCTCCAACAAAATTTCTTTATATCCATCTGAAAATACTAGTTCTAGTTCAGTGTTACCAATGATTTGAAGGGGGTTACACTGTCATAAATTTGGTTGATTAGGAGGAAGAAATATGCTTTTATTGATATTTTAAAATGCGTTATTTCCTATCAAATTGTTTGTGACAGTAAAGAAAGACCAGATTGTACCATTAACATGCATACTACAGGAAATGGTACAGAATACTACAGCAGTTATCAATGTTTCAAATCTAAGCAAACACAGGACTCCCATCACTGTAAGACACCTTTGGGACTCACAACCATGAGTACTCTTGCCAATACAATGCCAGTAAAGGCTAACAGAAACATTACATTCCCCACTTAAAAACTGAAATTCACATAAATGTGTGAACTTTCAAGAAAAAAAATAAAAAAATAAAAAAAAACTGGACCTAAGTCTCCTAATGGCTGCGACATAACGTTAGACGTGTGTCTGCATAAGCTGAATTATGGAATTCAACACACTTCAGTGGAGCTAGGAATGATTCTCTGTTGGTTCCTGTATTTATCATATTTTTGCTTACATGAAGATACTACCAAAACGTATTCACAGCACAGTGAGACACCAGATGAAAGATGATATTGTAGAATTGTATTTCTGCAGGACTTGTAACAAGGAAAGTAGACAAATAAATAAGGTTCAGGAAAGCCTGAATATAAATGCTTCTCTCTTTCTAAAACATATTTTTCCAACACAGGGCATTTATTCTGAAGAATTGTTTTCCTTATGGAAAAGTAAGTTTTGATATTTAACTCCTTAGGGTTCATACTCTCTACTTGGCTTTTCTGGTAAAAGTTTATCTTAATCTTTTTTGTTACTGCTCTTTATTTGAATTTTTTTCTCTCTCTTTTTTTTTTTTTTTTTGTTCATTTTGTTGTTGTTGTTGTTTATTTTTTGTTTTTAATATCACAAGCATATCTTAACCTTACACTAACTGCTCCAGATAAACTGTTCTTTACCACAGAAAAAAGATGCCTACAGAGAAAGACAAGCCAAACCTCTGTTATTTTTCCCAGTTATTCCCACTTATATGAGATGTGAAGAGGTAACAGAGACTAACTGTCCCATAACATAGACACAAACATATGATCTAAGATAACTTAAGTACAACTTATCCATTGCCTTATGTAGCCATTTTCAGTAGAGGAAAAAGGCAATAAACCACTGTGGAGTTAGAATGTCAGTATGTGGCATTATTTGTGTGTGATAATTGAGATGCAAGCTGAAGAACAGTGGTGGACTAAGCCCCAGATGGTAAAATTCTAATGAGCTTAAAGATTGATCTCACCAAGGGTCCGTTAGTCCTGGAATGCCTACTCTCCTGATAAATGTTACTTTCTTATTCACCCAGGCAGTGTGCAAGTGGTTTTGAGCATTGAATTCACTCTGCCCTGAAGAGGTAACAAGAACATCAATTTAGAATTTTTTAGAGCACACAGTAAATTACAGCAGGAAATCATCTGATGTAGTTTTCCTACTATTTAGATCTGTTCGTATTCTCTCAAAATTTGTTTCACATTTTACTCCTGAGTTGGAATTACTGTTCTGTCTCTAACCAAGGGATGCCTGAATAGTGTTAGTCTAAGAAGTTTTTCTTTGGATTTTTCTAACTAAAGAACTCCAAATATTAAAAGTCCAGATGTAATGAGAATGGGTTAACACACACGCATTTCTCATCCTCATAAAAATCGTGGTCACAAAGCCTGATCCATCCTGTGCTGTTTCCTGTTCTCATTACAATCTTTGTCAGTGAATGAGACATCAGAGAATTTTAATACCCAGTACAATCTCTGAAAGACAGTAATATACTGTATAACTCTGACCTTTTCAGTGTTCTATAATTTGATTGGCAGGAAGCCATTCTAGTTCTCTGTTACATTTCTGGCAATCTGAATCTCAAAAGAGAGGCTGTATGGCTAGCCAGTCAAAATGCGGAGTATGTCAGACATAATGAGTAAGTCTCTGTAATATAATTTACAGATTATATTAGACACCACTGAGAAATGAAATTCCTGTGACCAGTCAATTACTGTGTGATAACTGTATTGATAAACAGCCAAATGAATAAAATAATTCACTTTTATAAGAGAGGGGTCAAAAATGTTTTTCTCCTTAGGATGGTAATGAAATGAAGGTATTACTGGGATCATTGAGGAGAGTGTAGTAATGCCCAAACAGAGAAAAGATATATGTAGCACAATATAATCCTCAATATTTGATAAATACTTTCCCAAACCCCTTTGGTTGCAATTTTGATCATTCTTTCCCCTGGAATAAAAAGTAAAAAGAGTTGTATGAAAGTGAGTTGCAAAATAAGGAAAAGTAACTATTTTCTTCCTAACAAGTATTACAGGAAACAAGGCTAGTAAAGTCTAAAGAATGAAGACTTTATATTCCCTGACAGCATATCAAAGTTGGTATCCAGAACTTAACAGAATGAAACAAGGATAGAAACTAGATGTCTAAAAGCTTGACATATACGCCTGAGCCAGTCAATCCAGTGTCTTTTTGTAGTCGAGTTAACATTCAGTTCAGCTCATCCTTACGCAGGTCAGATGCATTTTATTCTAAAGGAGCCTATTTCTACCCATTGATAACAAAATGGAAGCCCAGAGAAAGGGCTTTGGTCCTTCTCAGGTCATGGTATCCTTCAAGAACTGCTCCAACATGGGTCCTTTCCAGGGTCTGTAGTTCTTATTGACAGAAGATAAACCTGCTCCAAAATTAATCCTTCAGAGGTCACAGTTCCTGTCAGGAAAACCTACTTCAGCATGAGCTCCACAGGCTGCATCTTCTTCTTTCAGGAAATATCCACCTCCTCTGTCTTTGTCCTCTCCATGGGCTGCAGGCAAAAACCTGCTCCACCATGGTACCTTCACAGACTTAGGGGACTCTGTGCTTGGGTGCCTGAAGCACTGCCTCCCGCTCCTTCTTCTCTGACCTTGGTGTCTGCAGGGCTTTCCTACATTTTGTTTTGCTTCGTTTTCCTTCATTCTTGTCTCTTACACAGCTGCACAGTATTTTGACTTTTTATTATTTCTGTTTATGTGATCAGCTTTGTCTTGTGGTGAGTCCACTGAGGAGATGGCTGGAACTGGCCAGATCCAGCTGCACCTGGCACAGAGCAGTGCCTGGTGCATTCTGGTGCATTCACAATGAGGCAACCCTTGCACATCCCACCACCTCCATCCCCCGCCCTGCCAGCTTTCCCCCTCCCCTGGCCCCTGCTAAAACCTAGACATGAACACCCAGATAGAAAGGGACATACAAACTCCATCTCAGACCCCAGAAACAAGTGACCCTGAGCTCCGGACATTCAGCGTTTGTATCCATACCTGTGTTATAGAACATAAGCTGTAGGTCATCCGCCTTAAATGAACTACTCATCTCCAGGGTAACTTTGGGTTGTGGATATACTATAATAAATTATCAACTTAAAGTATTTCTTTTCAAACAAGAGATATAGCTCCATCAGCATATCTCATTTTAATGTTGTGTTTTAATATCAGTTGTGCTTTTCAGTTTTGGAAGAATCACATTAAACTTTTATGCATTGAGTTGTACCTACGGTAAAGATGAAGATCCTTCCAGACTTTCTAGATACAAAGAGCTGGAAGGCAGATTTGTTTTGCTTATGAAGAAATGTTAGAATACCTTAAATATTCCCCTTCTTCTTCTCTATACCTCCTTAAGCAGTATTAAAGTGCATAGCCCCACTGCATTCATGTTACTTTTTATAGTATTAGAATCTGGCAATATTAATGCTGGAGAAAGCAATGCTAATGGTGGAGAAAGCTGAAAGCTGCCTTTACTAAATAGGCAAGGAGGGAGGGAGGGAGGGAAGGAAGGAAGGAAGGAAGGAATGAAGGAAGGAAGGAAGGAAGGAAGGAAGGAAGGAAGGAAGGAAGGAAGGAAGGAAAGAGAAAGAAAGAAAGAAAGAAAGAAAGAAAGAAAGAAAGAAAGAAAGAAAGAAAGAAAGAGAAAAAGAAAGAGAGAGAGAAAGAGAGAAAGAGAGAGAGAGAAAAAAGAAGAAAAAGAAAAAGAAAAAGAAAGAAAAAGAAAAAGAAAAAGAAAAAGAAAAAGAAAAAGAAAAAGAAAAAGAAAAAGAAAAAGAAAAAGAAAAAGAAAAAGAAAAAAAAAGACAGAAAGAAAGAGAAAGAAAGAAAAAGAAAGAAAAGTTTTCTTTGCAAAACTTCTTTTCAATATGTGTTGTACAAATAAAAAGCTGTGCCCTTTCTTCAAAATGCTGCTTTCTCCATCAATAAAAATTCCATGCTGCTGCAATTACTGCTATATATACCTTTTCCTCACCTTCACCCTGAAAATCTGTCTGCTCTAATCCGGAAAAAAAAAAAAAAAGAAAAAAAAAAAAAAAAAAACTCTCCCAGAGGGGTTTCTTTTTCAAAGGGGTTTCTTTTTCAAACAAAATTTGTCTTGCTAATAGTCTGGAAGGGGAAGAGGCTGTTTCTAAACAAAAATAGCTCAAAAATCTAAAATATTGGAATTAATCTGACTTTGAAATTAACATTATAATGAGAGTGGGTTAATCCTGATTTGCTTAAATTCATTTCATCGTATCAATCGGCTAGGAAATACTTTCCAGTTCTTTCCAACACACAAAATAGAAATCATAAATATATCTGAAGCATTGAGAAATGCTAAAGAATCTGTAAAAACCTTCCTTTAAGTAATACCAACAGCATAGCTGTCATCCGTCTCACTCAAAGGGAATCTTCTTCACTGTCTGAATTTATAAAATATTGTTAAGTTGTACTTAATGGGAGATGATTAAAAGGCCGCAATGCTGTTTCTGTGTTTCTTTCACTGCATTAAAAAAAAAAAAAAAAAAAAAAAAAAAAAAAAAAAAAGGAATAGTAGCTTCTGAGATCAGTTTTTGACCATCTTTCCATTTTTTTTTCCTCTTTTTTTTTTTTCTTCCCTTCCCTTTATCCTGTTACATTATTTGTTTTTCTTATCTGTTACAAAAAGACTATTCATGGGCTCTCCTCACCTTTGGCACTGTTGACTTCTTCACGTAGATAGTTTTCAATACGTCAGGTAGCAACTCTTACTCATGGTTCCTGCAACTTCTATGTTAATGAAACCACAGTGACAGTATGTGCCCGTGTTCAAAGGCTCTGTGGCCTCTTGAAATGAGGTAAGTGTTAGCAAACACCAAAGCATATAATTATTCATCAGGAATAAAAATTGTGGATAACATGGATTTGCCATTTTTAATATTATAAATATTCAAAAAGAAGAGATTTTAATGAAAGTGTAAGGACTTAGGAAAGTAGACAGTTAGTAACAGCTCTCAACTTGCTTTATCAAAGGATCTGTCTCCTCTCCCAGAGTCAGGGTTTTAAGACTTTTTGTCTCCATTGATGATAACCCTTATTAAAAGTACAGGAAATATTTCTTTTCCTCCTTAGTCTTTTCCTCCTTTCTTTTCCTCCTTTTTGAGTACTGTATCCAGTATCTGGGCTCCCCAGTACAAAAACAAACAAATAAACAAACAAAAAACAAAACAAACAAAAAGAAAAAAAACAGGGATCTCCTGGAAAGAGTGCAGCAGAGGGCCACAAAGATGATACGGGGCCTGGAGCATCTCCCCTATGAGAAAAGGTTGAGAGACCTGGGTCTGTTCAGCCTGGAGAAAAGAAGACTGAGAGGGGATCTTATCAATGTTTATAAATACCTGAAGTGTGGGAGACAGAGGGATTTGGCCAACCTCTTTTCAGTGGTTTGTGGGGACAGGACACGGGGTCATGGCCACAAAATGGAAAACAGGAAGTTCCGCACCAGTATGAGAAAGAACTTCTTCATGGTGAGGGTGACGGAGCACTGGAACAGGCTGCCCAGGGAGGTTGTGGAGTCTCCTTCTCTGGAGATGTTCAAGACCCCTCTGGACACCTACCTATGCAACTTGCTGTAGGGAACCTGCCTTGGCAGGGGGGTTGGACCTGATGATTTCTTGAGGTCCATTCCAACCCCTACAATTCTGTGATTCTGTGATTTATCTGATATGTTCTTTTTATTACTATCACTGCTCTGGGCTGACAGGCAGAAAATTAGGAAAAAACCTCTCTCCCTCTCTATTTTTTTATTTTTATTTTTAATAATAAAGAACAAGGTGTTTGAGACTGAGTATGAGACTGAAAGATGGGAAATGCCGTGTCATATGGGGAATCTGACAGCTGTTTGATTTATATTATTTACCTTTTAATTTTTATTTTCCTTACGTTTATCCATTGTTCAGTAATCAAATGTTTTAGAGTATTTTCTCTCCTTTACCTCTATTGTAATTACACAGAAAATGTTTATTATGTTCCCAGTTACAAATACCTGTTGGCTTTCACTTACAACCAGTGTGGTTACATTTACTTAAAAGTTCATTGTATTTTTGTACAATATCTATGTATTTCAATACTGAGAGTAAGAAACCATTTTTTTTAATTATTATTTTTTATTTTTATCAGTTTCTAGAGGGGAATGCCTGAAAGATCACACTGCTGGAGAATGCAATAAAAGAACCAGAAAAATCTCTTATAGTGGAGGCGTAGTGATACGTATGGAATCATCATACATTTTCATGTCAGAATATTTGCACTCTTCACTGACACAAAGACCTCTCCATTAGCTAAGAGCCCCTTACTCACTGAATCCATTTGAAGTCATTCTTTCACCATTGAAAAAACTCAGTATTTGACATATTAATGCTATCCTGGCTCCAGGAGAATATCATAAACAAAACCTTTTGTTTTGAGAAAAAAAATGGATTATGACACTATTTTAGAGACAAGAGCAAAATGACCTATTTTCTGTGATTTTCTACAGATGGAATTAGACAGTAAATATTATGAGAGAGAGAGAGAGAGAGAGAGGGAGGGAAGGAGGGAGGAAGAGGGAGAGAGAGATGCTGCTGGCAGTATAAAGAGATTAGGAAACAAATCTGTAGCCCAGCAGTAATCTCTTCAGAGGAGTTCAGCGAACCTTTTAAAGTCTGAGACATTTTGTAGGATAAAAAGCCCTTGATAGTTGCATATTCCACATAGATATCAACAACTTTCAAATCAACAGTTGATTTTAAAAAAGAAAAAAATATTCCAAGAGTCTCTGGGATACTTTAATACAGTGATCAGCTCTGGTCCTGCACCTAGGGAGGAATAACCCCAAGCACCAGTACAGGTTGAGGGCTGACCTGCTGGAGTGCAACTCTGCAGACAGGGACCTGGTAGTCCTGGTGGACAGCAGGATGACCATGAGTCAGCAATGTGCCTTTGTGGCCAAGAAGGCCTACTGTATCCTGCGCTGCAATCCGAAAAGTGTTGCCAGCGGGCTGAGGGATGTGATGCCCCCCCCCCCCTCCCCCCCCCAGCCCTGGTGAGGCCACACCTGGAGTATTGTGTCTGGTTCTAGGCTCCCCAGTACAAGAGGGACATACAACTACTGGAGTGAGTCCAGAGGAGGGCTACGAATATGATTAGAGGACTGGAGCACCTGTCGTACAGGGACAGGCTGAGAGAGCTGGGTCTGTTTAGCCTGGAAAAGAGAAGACTGAGGGGAGACCTCATTAATGTATATAAATATCTGAGGGGAGGGTGTCAAGAGGATGGAGCTGGTCTCTTTTCAGTTGTGCCCAGTGACAGGATGAGAGGCAATGGGCACAAACTGAAGAACAGGAGGTTCCAGCTGCATATGACAGGAGACTTTACTGTGAGGGTGACAGAGCACTCGGACAGGTTGCTCAGAGAGGTCGTGGAGTCTTCTTCTCTGGAGATACTCAAAACCCAACTGGATGCCATCCTGTGCAATGTGCTCTAGGTGATCCTGTTTGGCACAGGGTTGGACTAGATGATCTTCAGGGGTCCTTTCCAACCTTGGCCATTCTGTGATTCCGTGATTCAAGTTACAATATTTTGGAAAATTTATATAATTCATTTCGTGTCATCTCTGACTGTTTTAAGCTTATAGGTCCCACAGGTTCATTTAGGAATAAGAAAGCCCATAAGTATTAGGCTTTTATATGCCCTCTCAAAGATGGTACAGTAAGTAATATTAGTATTGAAATTTAGTGTTAATATGAAGGGTGGATAACCAGACTAAATTAAATTGAAGGCAGATGAAGAAAGATAGGTTGAGGAACTGAATTTAAGAAACACATCAAGAAGTTTATGGTTGAAACCATTTGTACCTGTGAAGGAGTACCTCCTTTTGAGATACTCTAACAAACACAGAAAATGGTTCAGGAAAACAGACTTCTACCTGAAATGAAGGGTCCCAACATCATACAAGAAACTATGGATCAAAGCCTTTTTGGGAGCTGAGTTATTTCATGCTTTTTCAGGGAACTGTATTCTCTGTTTCCATGCTACTTAATGGTTTTCTTTCCTAGCAAACACCTCTGCTTTGCCATTTTGCAATCTGAATTACTAATCAAATATACAGAGAAATCATTGTAATTAAAAAGTAAGTAAAAGCACCAAACAAGACAAAATAGGAAACATGCTGGGTGCTCTGCAAGGTTGTTATCCTACAGAGAAACTATGTTCATTATGAAGGTCCTGTCAAATACCATAGTGAATTGAAAAATTTGTCATATAGTATGTAGTTACACTAGCTCTTTAGAATTGTTGGGCTAATATTCAGTTTTAAAATATTTAGATTGTTTTGTACTCTTTCCCACATAATGTTTTGATAACTTTAAATTATTTTTAATTGGGTAACTGGATGGGGGGAAGATATGAATACTAAAAAAATAAAATAAAAAGGAGAGTGAGAGGGAGAGACAAAGGGAAAAAAAAAAAGATCAAGAGCTGAATTTAAAACATGAACGGTGAGAAATTCAGGAACAAGAAAAATGCTGAGTAGATTTTTGGGACTGATTCTAGTTTTCCTCATGTCTGTCACAAACCTGACAATGGATTTAGCAGGAATCATATTGGACCCTAAATCAAGTAATTGACTGGTTCTGAGTTCACTGGGATTTTTTAAATTCTCTGTAGGCACTAATAACCTGGGGCTGTCAAATTGTTGTAGCTCCATATGTTTCAAAAACCTCAAAACTACTTACTATCCTCTGAGGAGTTGACCTATTGTTTTGAAATTCCACAGTTGCAGAATTAGATATGATGGAAAAACAAACAGAAAAACCTGAATCACTCTGAGTTTCCACTATGTCACAGAGGTGTCACTTTGAAAATCCCAGCCAGAGAGAGACAAACAAGCTTAGCAAGGGATCCCAGTGGAGTGCTCTCCCTAGCAACAACAGCCGTGTAAAATGAGCTTCTGAATCCTCTTCTTCGTGTAACTATCCCTGGTTTAGAAACACGCAAGTACTACAGCCAGAGTAATTTTTGAGACAATTGGTACATATAAAGATTCAAATGAGAAAAAAAAAGTTGTGCAATACTGAGTTTTCTAATAAAGCAGACTTTGAAAGCTAGTTCACGTCACCCTATAAATTGGAATTGTCTCTGTTTTTGAATAATTCTGTCACAATAGCTTATGTTTTTATGTTCTCTTACAAGCCTTGAAGATTAGAAAACTGATGTCTGTTGTTATGGCTGTTTAGGGGCAGTTTCAGGTCAAGCTTCTGACCAACTGAGGTCCCACCTACATTTCTTACAAACACGTGTTTTCTTTAACACTGATATTTTTCAGTGTATTTGGTTCCCCTTATTTCTTATATATATAAAAAAATATATATAATTCTCTACTCATATGTACATGTCATTCATGAATTTATATTGAGCAAATTTTTTTCAAATTTAAAATGTTATTTGATCTTCTATGCCTCTGATCTCTCATAGCCTACCCCTGAAAGTCTTCTGTTTCCACTATTGCTTCATCTTTTTGAAATGGTTTGACCTCAGCTATGAAAAACATTCAAACAACACCATGGATTTATGTACTGGTATAATCACATTTTCTTGTTTGTTTTCATTTCCATTCCTGGTGTTTCCTAGCATATATATATATACATTTTAATTTGTTTGTTTGCTGTTTGGCACATTGGCAGACTTTATCTCCTTATCTCCTTTTCCACAGAGCTATGCCATTTCTGATATATTCAAGAAAGTATTCATTGCCCAGAATATCTAAAACACAAGCATCTTTATGGGGTAGGAGCTTATTTTCACATCATAACACTCAGGTCTCAGTAACATCTGCTGTACACACTTGGTTGCACTCAGCTGTGGCTTCTTTATGATGCTTTTTAATGAGTTGTGATCTGCCTGAACAGCTATCCTGCACCCAAATGTAATCAAAGTAGAACTGTTTCATTTTGTAGAATGCTGCCATGATATACTTTCCTGAACATTTCTGTCCTTGCTTGTGTCTAGAAAATGCTATCAGCTTTATTTTTTTTCCCAAATGCTGCCCTTCATAATCCTTAAAAAGCAGCATAATACGATTACATTCTAGGCTACTGCATTGGATTATAGTACTTCAGGATCAGTGATTCAACTATGTATTTCATCGCTTTATGAAAGATTAGTTCCTGATTTACAATTATTTCTGTGCTGTATACTTTTTGTACTACTTGTCTGGAATACTCTCAGGCTTCTGATTGATTCTGTAAAGTAAATTGCTGTCCTTCCTTCATTTTCTACAGCCTAGTTATGCTTGTAATGTCTTTCTGGCTCTCAGTATCAGAGTTTTTCAGAGTCAAAAGATATCTGAAGAAGGAAGCAGTAGGTCTTTTTACCTTCTATTTGACCTACAATGTTTTCTGAAAAGTTGCTTAATACAATTGCATCTCCATGCCATTGTTATGAATTGTCTCTTCTTTAGTTTAAGTAAGAACATAGTCTATTATAATCAAGTTGCTTGTACTTCCCTTCAAAGACTAGTTTACTTTACATCAGTAATGACTTGAAATCTCTGTTCATACTCACAGCTCTTGTTACCCAACAACACTTGCCAAGAGGCGTGTGAAACAGTGCCAGCCTGTTCCAATGGCAGTGATATTTTGCATTTAAGAATACATGTAGTAAAAGCAATTTAATCTGATAAATCATGTAGCAAGTCCTCAATAGCTGGCAAAGATGAGTGGTTCTTTCATTGCTTTGTTGAGTGGTTTTGTATGAATTAATTTGAACATTTTCTCACATGGCTGGATTTCTAGTTTTCTCAATGCTAGCTGCATAAAGGATATTGAAGTATTATTTTTTTTCAATTTTCTCAGTTCATTTTGCATGACAAAAATCCTCATGTCGGGTATGCCATTAAACATGTGAATGCTCTATATTTTCTGCAGTTTTGTCTACAATCCGTATTGAGAGGATAGGTTTAACTTGACCTGTGGTCATATCTATGTATTGCACTGCTTTATTGCCCAGGAACTATATAACTCAGAGTAAAACATTCTTATGTGTGCATAGTGGACATCATATATTTGTCCACTGTTCTCAAGATTAGAGTAATTAGGAGATATAATATATATATATATATTTCATCCGTTAGGCTGAAAATAATGTTGTTATTTTGCAATATTGCTTGGATTAGAAGTATAACTGAATTAACCTCCAGTCTGTTAGCCTAGCTGCAAATATGGGATTTGACTCATCTTTGCAATATGTGTTCATTAAGAATATCTGGAAACACTGTACATAGGCTACACTCTTTTCACCACTGGAACTCTTAATCTATTCAGGCAATATCTGGACTGCAGGTGATACAGTGACAGTGGACATAGTTAAGGCTGAGGTCATTCAATGTCTTCTTTGCCTCAGTCATTACCAATAAGGTCTTCAAGGCCCCAGTGATCAGTGAAAGTGTTCAAGTCTGAGAATCACCAGCAGTGGATAAGTCAGGGACTGCATGAGAGAACTCAATTTATACAATTACCTGGTGCTCAACATTCAGTGGTATTGGGAGATCTGGCGCTGCTATTGTCTTTGACAGGTCATGAAGATAGAAGCAGAACTCTCAAGAAAGGCAAATATTGCACCCATCTTAAAAAAAACAAAATGCCAAAAGAACAGTGTAGGAAATTACATGCCAACCTCACTATTCTTACCATGAATATTATGGAGCATGTCATCTTGGAACAAACTTATCACCCTAAGAAGAAGATAACTGGAAATGTCAGCATTGACTTCTAAAGGCTATATAACTATACAACTATATGTAACTATATATAACAATATGTATGTATATATTTGACCAACCTGATTGCCTCCTATGATAAACAAGTGTACAAATGGAGGAAGAATAGTGGATATCAACTACTTTGACCAGTAAGGCTTTCATGTGTTGCCTTGCACAACATTCTCGTATCCAAATTGGGACATTCTGGTCTAGATTGTTAAATAACTAGTTGTATGTTCAGGTTCAGAATTTAATGGTTAGGGGGTCATATTCTGCCTCAAGTTGGGCAACAGGTAGAATAACAAAAGTATCTGTACTGGATCCTGTCTTGTTTGGCAGTGACCAGGAGAAGGTTATGTAGTGCACTCTCAAGTTTGCAAATGACACTAAGCTGGGGTAACCATTCAATACCACTCAAGGACAGGGCTGCCTTCCGGAGGGACCTGGAGGAACAGACCAGCAAGAATCTCATGACATTCAACAAAGACAGGGTCCCACACTTGGGAAATAACAAGCCTTTGCAACAAAGTATGAGCACTAACTGTCTGCTCTACTGAAATGGCCTGGGGTTCTTGGCAGACAGAAGGATCAACAGTAGCCAGCTGTGCGCTGTGGCAGCAAAGAATGCCAGTGCATCCTGAGCTGTATTAACAGGAGCATTCATGGTAGACTAGGCCCCTCTACTCAGCATCAGACCAAACCTGGACTACTGAGACCAGTTCGGGACCCCCAGTACAAGAGCGTTTGTAACAAGTTCAGCAGAGACACAGTGGGTTGACCGGGAGGCAGAGTTCTTGTCCTGTGAGGAAAGACTGAGGCAACAGGTCTTGTTCGACCTGAAGAAGATTTAGCTTTGGGAGAACATTCCCATATTAATAAGGAAGTCATCAAGAAGATAGAGTTAGGCTTTTGAAGTCCCCTCCAACCTGCATTTTGCTATGATGAATCAAACTATTGCTTTTTCCTAGTCTCTAAATCTGGTATCTACTCTTACAGTGTAGACACTGAATCAGAAATTTCTCATGTTCTTTGTCCTTTCTGTAGTGTTCTTTTGCCTGAGCCTGTATATGCTCTTACAATTGTAACTAAGTGTTTCCTTAAACACAACTGCTGACTTTACAGGTTGAATGACTTCCTATGTGGAATTGTTACATTAACATCAGAGTTCACATTCTGCTTCCAGAATTGCCCACAAACATACCTTTATCTTTAGTTCTTCAGTTGTATCTCTTTGCCCAGTCACCAGGTGTTCCTTTTATTCCCACCTTCTCAATATATATTTTTTCCTTTCTGTGGGTCCTGGTTGTCTAAGTGTTACCCCTACTTTTCATTAATCTTGTGAGATTCCATGAACACATCCACAAGTTACAAGCTGGCTCCAAATATTCAGCTATCTCTACATGAAATAAAGTAGTAGCTACAGAAGTACTAGTTCAGATTATCACTTATCCCAAGCCAGTTGCCTAGTTTCTCAGCAAGATTATGGTTTACTGAGCTGAAGCAGAACATTGCACTGACTCAGCTGTAGCATATATAGTTATGGAACTATATAGAACTCATTTAGATGTCTCTGAATACCACTGTACTACCTCGAGCAGATATATTTTGACTTGCTAAAAGTAGCAGCTTTTCTTCAAATAAATAAATAATTAAATAAATAAATCTTAAGGTGATAGTGTATGTCATGCAGTTAATGTCAAAGCCACAGTTGCATAAATAGTTCTAGAAAAGTAAAGTGAGAAGTGAAATAACCACACACTTTCACTACTTGTAAAGAAATATCAGCATATCACTTGGGGCTATGTTATGATCATAAAAATTCATCTCAAGCTATGATTTCTGGAAAATTGTTGATTTGTTATCACACTATCTAAAGAGAACTGTAAGTCCTTATTTGAACATGAGCTTTCATTAGATATAGGACTAGGATTTTTGAAATCATATTATTTAAAGCAAATTAATTAAAATACCATGAAAGTAAACCACTATTCAGTGAGAAAAGCATTAAAAATTATGATCCATTCTGTCCCCTATTCCATGTCTTTATTCTCATGTTAGATCCATTTTACTGTTTTCCAGTGAATTCACAAGTCTTAATTTTTGTATTCTGGAAACAATGAGCAGAGTCTTGTATACAAAAAAAAAAAAAAAAAAAAAAAAAAAAAAAAAAAGTGTAAGTTGCAATATACAGTAATTTAGAAGAACGGAATAGCAAGAAAGTTTCAAAAATTTACAAAACCTTGCAACTCCTGCTGCACTTAGTCTGGGAGTTATGATGATTCCCTGCTCCAGTCACAGATGTGGCACTGACTGACTTTGGACAACTTTGCTGACTTTCTCTCCCTGTTCCTTATTCAGCTCAGCTGCACAGTTGAGTAAAAAGCAAGTCACAGTGACAGCCAGCTGCTAACCCATACTCTCCAGGGAAATAAATTGCAAAGGAATGGGGAGAGATCAGAACACATAACCACCTACCATTTCAAAATAGTCAATTGCAGGTAGCGAAGAAGTGTCTAAATAATGTGCACAGTCTGAAAGTTGTTAGTGGGTATCACCAAGATTTTTCTTGTTGAACATTATTAGTTGTTTTTTTTTTGTTTGTTTGTTTATTTGTTTTTTAATCTTAAAAAAAAGTACTGTTGCTGATATTTTCTTGTGACAAAGCACTATTTATTACCCGGTACTTAGATTCTACCTTCTGCACATCCTGCTTTCCGCTTAGGATAATAATCAGCTTTTATTTAAAATCTTTTCAAGGGCAACATTAAACACTGCTAGTCAAACACAGACTTGGCAGTCTGTTGTCAAAGAGCTATGGGCAGTAAAGAGTCTGTAACAATGTAAAACCTTGCTAAAGTTCCCATTGTCTTTCTGATTGCAATGGATTTAAACATTGTGAGGGACAGGAGTTCCAATGTTCCATCACTGGGCAATGTCAGGATTGAAACATAGTGGCACAGTGTGGAGAGCACGGCACTGCTGATACCCGTTATATAGTAGACACCACTTCAACTCTGGTAACATATTTATCATTAGATTGGCCTCTAGAACAGTGATAGGTGATGTGTTTGCAAAAGGGATTAATACTGCCAGTTCTAGTTTTTGTGCAGAATGAAGAGGAAGTGTAGCTTGGTGGTAGAGATTTTGTAAATACATATGACTTCAAGAAAATAAATCATTTTAGAGCTAGGTCCCTAAAATCAGGTAACTGAGTTAGTTTGTGCCCATTGCCTCTCATCCTGTCACTGGGCACAACTGAAAAGAGACCAGCTCCATCCTCTTGACACCCTCCCCTCAGATATTTTATATACATTAATGAGGTCTCCCCTCAGTCTTCTCTTTTCCAGGCTAAACAGACCCAGCTCTCTCAGCCTGTCCCTGTACAACAGGTGCTCCAGTCCTCTAATCATATTCGTAGCCCTCCTCTGGACTCACTCCAGTAGTTGTATGTCCCTCTTGTACTGGGGAGCCTAGAACCAGACACAATACTCCAGATGTGGCCTCACCAGGGCAGAGGTGGGGGATCATCATTGCTATGATGATCTCTCATCATAGTAATCATCACTTTTTTTGTTTTATTGGAAGTATTGTACCACGTAGGTCTCACTTTACTGGTGATAGCAGTCTCATTAGACTTAACTGACTAATTTAACATTTAAATCACTTGAGCTATATTAATGTAAAACAGGCAGGAAAATATTAATTTTGATAGGGTAGTTATATGAACGAACAACAAAAGATTTTACCCATTCATAAATTCATAATAATAATATTCAAATGAATTTTAAAGGGACAACTGCAACAAGATAAATGTCCTTGGTATTAAACACAGATGTCCAACTACTTTATGAGAAAAACATTGTTAGGTTTAGATCTGTCTGAAAATGTAAATTTTATTGTCACTCATTTTCACTGTATTAAGTTTTTATCACTCAAATATTTATCAAATATTTTCTTTGATAATAGGTAGCATATTCCACTGAAACAATACTCTGGTTCTCTTGTTCAAAATTAGTAGATATGATCTCCATGCATAATTTATTTGCTTTCAGCTCATAATCTTGATGAGTAAGACACTATTCAACAAAGGATACCAGAGCATATCTCCAAATATTCATGTCCTGGTAGTCCTGGGACAGCAGGCTGACCAAGAGTCAGCAATGTGCCCTTGTGGCCAAGAAGGCCTACTGTGCCTTCAGCCTACTTGCCAGCAGGTTGAGGGAGGTGATCCCCCTGGCTCTACTCAGTTCTGATGAGGCCACACCTGGAGTATTGTGTCTGGTTCTGGGCTCCCTAGTACAAGAGGGACATAGAACTACTGGAGCGAGTCCAGAGGAGGGCTATGAAAATGATTAGAGGACTGGAGCACCCCTCGTATGAGGACAGGCTGAGAGAGCTGAGAGCCTCATTTATATATATATATCTGAGGGGAGGGTGTCAAGAGGATGGAGCTGGTCTCTTTTCACTTGTGCCTAGTGACAGGACGAGAGGCAATGGGCACAAACTGAAGCACAGGAGGTTCCAGCTGAATATGACGGGAGACTTCTTTACTGTGAGGGTGACAGAGCATTGGAACAGGTTACCCAGAGAGGTTGTGGAGTCTTCTTCTCCGGAGATACTCAGAACCTGCCTGGATGCCATCCTGCACAACGTGCTCTAGATGATTCTGCTCAGGGTGTTGGACTAGATGATCTTCAGAGGTCCCTCCCAACCTCGGCCATTCTGTGATTCTATGACTCTGTGATTCTGTAATTGGGCCTTTGGTTAGGTTTAGCAGAAAACACTTAAAAAAAGATACTAAATGGTCATGTTACATTTTAAACTGTTTTAATTATCTCAGATGAAGAACATTATTCTGAGAGTGGGGAATGAATAGCAGATGACTTTCGTTATGGTAATGAAAAAAATCACCCACCTACAAAGATGAATATCATTAGGCTTAGAGTAATGAATAAACAATACCTGCCTTTTAATTCAACCTTTTTAATTCAACCTATAAATGTTTAATAGAGATTATCAGGAAGGTATGTAGAGGTAATGTGGTAACAAAATGAAGAGGAAATGTAAGTGATGAACTGCATGGATGAGCAGAGACTATGTTTTTGATGGCAGTAGCATGTGAATGTTGGACTTTGTTTTGATTTTTTTCAGAGGAAAATAGATCCAAAACACTTTTATATGACTTTCTATATCAATATCATTAATACTTCTTTCTGAAGCTTGTTTCCAATTTTATATAAATCATAGATCAAGAATTATTCTAGTAAAATTGCTGAGGTTATATTGTTATCAGTCAGATCAAATCAACATTATGGTCAGAATTAGTCTCATAAGTACAGTAAATGTTCAAGGTAATATAAGCACTCTTTTATACTTAGTGCAGTTAACATTACAGAATTGTCTGTTCTCATGTTCACATTTCTATTATACACTGAAGATGTTTTGGTAAGACCGTTATTAAACACAAGCATCATTTCTTAATGGCTCTGACAGAAATAAAATCAAGTAGTTTGTGGAAAAAAAAATAATAAAACCCTTCCTTCAGCTGTCTCCAAAATACAGAAAATAACCTATATTTTCAGAAATATTGAAGATGTTAAAAAAAAAAAAAAAAAAAACTCATGTAGGATGCTATGTAAGGGGGACAATTAAATAAGGATGTTCAAAGAATATTGAGAAAACAATGAAAAAAGATTTGGGAATTGAATCAATATAGGAGAGTTGCTACAGAGAGGAAAACATTAGGAAAAAAAAATTTCAACAGGAAATTATTTGCACCAAGAAGTCAGACAAACTTCTGTGACAAAAATCTTAACTGCCTTTCTACCCTATATTCAGGATATTCATAGGGAAGAGAAAAAATCAAAATCCAGCAGACAAAATAAACTTTGAAAGCATATGCAAGAAAAATGATAAGCACTACATAATAATTTTAAATACACAAACTACAAAGTTCAAATTGAGCATATAACAGAGGTATAAGTGCATCTGGGAATCAATACATTATAATTACATATGCATCATCTTACTTTCCACATTATTTACTTATTTATTTATTTATTTAAATATTCTCATATTTAGGACCTTAGCTGCTGTCATATATGTTGTAATCATAATGCTAGAGATACCCAAGTGATCAACATTAAAAGCTTGTTAAAATATGTGGGTTCTTTTCCCTCTCATCTTTTATATCTGTGTGCACCTTTTTAGAAATTACAAATCAGAATATAAAAGTAGAAATAACAAAGATTTATGAGAAAAATAAACATTAAATAGGTTTGGAAAGAGGTCAACTACATTCAAAATTAAAGACTGAAAGAGATGAAAGTGATAGCTGAATCCTCATGAGGCTCTTTTTGCTTTGACGAAAATATGATCCCTCAGTCCCTTGCAGCTTTAGCAGTTTTCAGTGAAGAATGATGTTCATATTTTGTTCTGTACCCCACTGTAAGTTTTATAATCTCCTGGGTTTGTCTCTAACGTAACATCTATAATAAGATACAAGTGGAATATTGTTGTGTTGATTGCCTAAATAAATACATATGAAAAGAGCATGGCTGATATCATGCTAGTGTATCACAACAAAATTATTATACCATGGATAAATGTGACCTATTGCATTCAGGAACCCCCATCAATTATGATGGAACTTTCTGTTAAGTGATCATTCATCCAGAACAGCACATTCATGTTTTCATAGAATTATAGAATCACAGAGTGGTTTGGATTGGAAGAAACCTTATAGATCATCTAGTTCCACCCCGCCCCTGCCATGGGAAGTGACACCTTCCATGAGACTAGTTTGCTCAAAAACCCATTCACCAACACTGCCAGGGACGGGGATCCTCAGCTTCTCTGGGCAACCTGTTCCAGTGTCTCACCACCCTCTGAGTAAAGAATTTCCTCCTTATATCTAATCTAAATCTCCCCTCTTTTAGTTAAAAACCTTTACTCCTTGTCTTATCACCACATTCCCTGACAGAGTCCTTCCCCAGCTTTTCTGTAGGCCCCTTTTAGGTATTGGAAGACTGTTATAAAGTCTCCCTGAAGCCTTCCTTTCTCCAGGCTGAACAATCCGAACTCTTTCAGCCCATCTTCATAAGAGAGGTGCTCCAGAACCTTGATCATCTTTGTGGCCCTCCTCTGGACTTGTTCTAATACTTCATGTCCTTCTTGTGCTGGGGGCACCAGAGCTGAGTGCAGTACTCCAAGTGGCACCATATGGGAGCTGAGCAGTTGGAGAGAATCACCCCCCTTGACCTACTGGACACACTAATTTTGATGCAGCCCAGGATACATTTGGCTTTCTGGGCTGCAAGCGCACGTTGCTGGCTCATGCTGAGCTTGTTGTCAACCAACACCCCCAGGTCCTTCTCATCAGGGCTGCTCTCAATCCATTCTCCACCCAGCCTGTAGCTGTGCTTGGGATTGTCCCAATGCCATGCTTCTTCAATGCCATGCTGCTTTTGGTGCAGCCCAGGATATATTTGGATCTGTGTTTTTTATGAAATATATGATTTGAACAGTTGGTGTTCATGTTATTCCTTACTTACACGTATTCAAGTCAATCACACTATGTAGCTTCAATGACCAGGGTCTTGTCTTCTCCAGACTGAATAGTCCCATCTCTCTCAGCATCTACTGAAAGGAAGAAGCATCAGATCCGTAATGATCTTTGTGACACTTCACTGATTGCATTCCAGTATGTCCATGTCTCCCTTATACTGGGGAACCCAGTACTCACAACAGAACCTGGATGTGTCTCACAGTGGCTGAGACACTGGTAATCCTTTCTCACAGAGAGGAAGGATTACCTTCCTTGGCCTGTTGGCAACGTTCTGTCTAACGCATGCCAGGAGATTTTTGGCCATCTTTGCTTCAAGGATACATTGATGGCTCATGGTCAGCTTGGTGTCCACCAGGACCCCAAGGTTGTTCTCTACTAAGCTGTTTTCCAAATGATTGTGTATGAGTGCATGCTGTTTTTCTTCCCTAGGTGCAGGATTTTACACTTCTCTTTGTTGAATTTCAAGAGGTCTCTAATAGCCAATTTCTCCAACCTGTCTAGATCTGTCTGAATGGCAGCACAACCTTCTGGTGTATCAGCCATTTTAAAATCTTTTTTGCTTTTGACTTTTTTTTTTTTTTTTTTTCCCATCCACAAACGTGCTGAGGATGCACTTGGTCCCACTATCCAGGTCATTAATGATTTTAAACAGTACTGGCCCCAGTATGGTGTGATGTTGACTTGACGAGGCGATCGGCTCCGGGGCCGATCACCCCCAGGTCCTTCTCATCAGGGCTGCTCTCAATCCATTCTCCACCCAGCCTGTAGCTGTGCTTGGGATTTCCCTGGCCCAGGTACAGGACCTTGCGCTCAGCCTCGTTGAACCTCATGAAGTTCGTGCCTTGCTGTTAAATAAAATGTTCAAATTTTGTATGTTCATCTGTGAAGACACATATTTAAACTGTTCCTTTTACTCTCATGCAGATATTATTAGTAGAAAATATTTTCTAAAGAGTCATCTCATCACTGTTCATCTTTGCCATTACAGTATGAACTTAGAAATATTTCCCTTTATGCTATACAGAAAGGGAACATTTTTTGTACATGGAAACTGCCATTGAATCAAAGTTTCAAGGTTCATACTGTTTACACTGGGAAAGTATTAAAAAGAGATACACTGCACTGATTTGTTGTTCAACACAAACAACTATGAATCTATCAGACTTTCTTGATGGACAAATTGAGCAAAGGAATGAATGAGAAATCAGTGTTAATAGTGACATCTCTGATGTCATAGAATTATAGAATCACGGAATCATAGAATCATGGAATCACAGAATCATAGAATGGTTTGGGTTGGAAGAGACATCAAAGATCACCAAGTTCCAACCTCCCTGCCATGGGCAGGGATGCCACCCACTAGATCATGTTGCTCAAAACCCCATCCAAACTGACCTTGAACACAGACAGGGATGGGGCATCTACAACATCTCTGGACAACCTGTTCCAGTACTTCACCACCCTCTGAGTGAAGAATTTCCTGCTATCATGTAATGTAAATCTCTCCTCTTTTAGCTTAAGACCATTGCCCTTGTCTTATCACTATCTGCCCAAGTGAAAAGTTGAATTCCATCTTTTTAATAAGCCCCTTTTAAGTACTGAAAGTCCACAATGAGGTCTTCCCAGAGCCTTCTCTTCTCCAGTCTGGACATCCCCAGTTCTCTCAGCCTTTCTTCACATGAGAGGTGCTCCAGTCCTCTGAGCATCTTTGTGGACCTCCTCTGCACCTGTTGTAGCAGTTCCACATCCTTCTTATGCTGGAGTGCTCCAGACCTGGATGCAGTACTCCAAGTAGGACCTCATGAGGGCAGAGCAAAGGGACAATGACCTCCCTTGACCTGCTGGGCACGCTGCTTTTGATGGAGCCCAGGATACAGTTGGCCTTCTAGACTGCAAGCACATGCTGCTAGCTTGTGTTGAGCTTTTCATCTACCAGAACCCCCAAGTCCTTCTCCGCAGGGCTGCTCTCAATGAGTTATTCTACCATTCTGTGCTCACGTCTGGGTGATCTTTAAGGTCCCTTCCAACTCATGCCGTTCTATGATTGCCCCAGTCCAGGTGCAGCACCTTGCACGTGGACTTGTTGAACCTTCTCAAGCTTGTCCAGGTCCCTTTGGATGGCATCCATTCCTTCTGCAGCATTAACTGCACAACTCAGTTTTGTGTCATCATTCCCACTGGTTATGTCATTGATAGAGGTATTAAACAGTAGTGGTTGCAAGATGGACCCTTGAGACACCACTCATCAGTGGCCTCCACCTGGGCATAGAGCCATTGACCACAACTCTCTGCAACCATCCAGCCAATATGAAAGGTTTGTCTGTTTTTTGGATCTCTTACTACTAATTTCCTCATCCTTCTTTTACTGGACAATATAGTGGCAAAAGTTTCAGGATTTAAGCTACAACTGTGGTCTAGTAGGGTATCAGGGCTGTGCTTTTGTGTATGTGCAGTAAAATTATTTATTAATTCTCTGGATGGTTTAGAAGTTCCCCACCTTGTCTACTTAGAAGAGCCAATGAACTGACCTGAGACAAAGGACTCAGCTACAACAAAGTGAGATTCAGTCATTTCCAAAAATATCTCAGGCAGATTCTGTTGCACCTGTTGCACCTGTTCAATGACTATTTGTGTGTTTGATGTGTTGATTCTCCACTCAGGGGAGTGGAGAATCTAACCATCCTGGGCACTCCCAAAGGCAGTTCCTTCTGTAAAACTGATGAAATTGCACATAAATAAGATCCCAATAAATAATCAGTAGAATGTCTTCTTCTTGCAGAATTGGTCACATAAGGCAATCTTTTTGAGCATAAATGAGATAGCTTAGATATGTTTTGTACCTAGGTTAACCCAATCCAGCTGAATGCCATTGCAAAGACACTTGCAACATACTCCTATCACCCTGTGGACTGTGACCAACCATCCTATTATCCTGTTACAGAGATTCAATTCCCTAAGCAAGCATTATCTTCTTCAAAAGATTTCAACAAATTAGATTTTTGTTTGATCATTTGTTTTTAAGAGATATTCTGTTCATAAGAGCAACAGACTTCAACTGTATATGTGTGGAAAATGCAAAAACAAACCAAAACAACAACAACAAAAATGTCAGAGATGCAATACACACAAACAGTAGAGACATGGAAATTCTTGTATGACCTTTTTTATGCCAGAACATTTTCCACTTCACTTCTCACCTGTGCTCAGTAGAGAAACTAGTGTTAAAGTAAATGGGAAACAGTCAACAACAGATGAAAAAAGTGTGAAATTAGGCTCAGTCATCCTTAAAATATAAGATTTAAGAAAAAAGAGCTGCCCTTCTCTTTTATTTTTTTATTTTTTTAATTATTATTATTATTTTAATGAAGGAAGAATTAGTGACCGTTTGTGCATTAGAATTAGCAGGTTTTTTTTTTTTGTTTGTTTTGTTTGTTTTTGTAGTGAAATATGTATAGATAGTTATCTTACAGTAGCTAATAGTTAGGTCTCTGTGATTATTCCTTTAGATATATAATATGGATAAAAAAAAATAAAATACAGCAGATGTCAAGGTAGGGTAATTGGCAGTCTCCTCTAAGAGCCATTTCAAACAAAATATAAGTAAGACAACAAGCAGAAATAATAAGCAGTAGTTGAGGAAAACTATCCATACATTTCTGGAATAAGCTATGATCTTTATTCAAGATCTCGTTACATTTTGATGTGAATACGAAAAATCACTCTGCAGTCTTATGCAGCAAGGATATCTTTCTTGCAGAAATAGTCTGATAAAATCACCCTGTCACAAAGTTATCCACTGGTAAATTCATTGCATCTTTTTCTCATTCTTTCTGTTTGTTTTTTGTTTGTTTGTTTGTTTGTTTCTTTATAAAACTCAGGGGTGTATATATGAATGAAAGTAATATCAAAACTGGCCCCCTCCCACTTTATTTAATATAATATTGTGAGGTAGATTGTACTTTTTTTCACTGAGAAAATTTCACTAAATCTAATTGATTTGAATGGATACAGTAAGCTCAGAACATGGTCTTGTCTACTATATGTTGCTGTTTTAGATAAGCAGTGCAAGAGCTGTAAAATTTCCCTTTTCCTCTAGGAAATTTTCAGTCTGGAGAGCTACCTGAAGCAAAACTTAGAATACATTCCTCTTGTAGGACATCTGGAATTTTTTGGTCCTGGTACAGTATAACCCCCAGAAAAGGCTTCCAGATGTCAAAACTTTTTTTCCTAAGATTTCTGTGTTGAATTTGAAAAGTACTTTCCATTTTCCAAGTGCAGCTGTGGGCAAAGAGAATCAAAAACTTCTGTGATTTGTAAAAATTTTACGCTTACATCACAAAGAGAGAAAATGAAAGCTATTGAGACCCAAAGTGAATTACTGATAGAAAAAAAAAAAAAACGGCATTTTTTGTTTGTTTGTCTTTTCCCAGTACAATATGCTGATTTTAAAATGAATGGGAGTGCTTGAGGGATGAAAATGCTTGAACATGCACATAGGTGACAAATACGAATTTATGCTCACATTTTTACTTAAGTAAATTACTCACACTTGAAAGACTAATCATCTCCTTTGCTTTCTAAGTACCAATGAGAGACATGATAGGTTAGTCAAAGAAGCTTAAGATTACCATATATATGAAATTTCTTGTCCAGCTCTTGTTGGCATCTATGTGATCATTCTCATAACAGCTTGGTGCGCAACAGATAAGTGTATTTCTACATCATTGCATTACATCAACAGGGTATCTTTAATTTTTGGCTTTTCTGTATGTCTATTACTTCAGTGAATTGTTTTACTTTACTGAATGTGTGTAAGTATTTGGCACAAATACCAAGTATTTGGTACAACGTCTGGCTCAATTTGCCATTTTCTGTCATTCAGGCCAGTTACTGTCTCCCCTCACCTCTCCCTCCCTCTGTTTCTTATTAACCACTGCGAGTATGTTAGTGTCAGTGTGTTTGTTTCTTTTGAAATCTTATTTCCCCATCTACAAGATCTTTGCTTAGACTTCTATTTTCTAAACTAACCAGGCAAATCTTTCTTTGTAATTCAGACCTGCAGAACCTGAATAATTTTGTTTGCCCTCTGCTGTAGCTTTTCAATGTCAACAATGTACATCTTATACTGAAAAGAATAAAACTGAATGCGATTAAAAAAAAATCTATTCAGTTTTTAAACCATTATCTGGGGAGCAGTGTAAAGTACATTATTAGTACTGCATTTTTTTTTCTTTGAAACCAGAATCAGTTGTGAGCTGCATTCAGATCTCTCTGACTGCAATAAAAGTAAATGGAGTATAATGGGCCAAGGTTTTATATTGTACAGGTCTTTTCAAGCTAAATTTTGTCTCACAGTCAAGTGCACTTGCCATGTTACCATGAGAGTTAGTATATTTGAGATTTACAGTCAATGCAAGCTCTAATAAAACATCAGACATCAAGCCAAGTGCAAAACTGAAGTAATTCATTAGATATCTATTGTAGGCACCAGCTGGAGCCATATGTCATCATTAATAGTCGTCTTTAAAGGTGCCACATTTACAAAATCCACAGAACAAATTAAGTCTGGAAAGTTAAAATTCTAGGATTATCCCGTATCTTCAGTTACATACATCCTTGCAGCTGAATTTAAGTTTGTGCTTAATACTAAACTCTTTGCTGCATTAAAGTCAACAACCAGAATTACTGTAAATGCTAATAACCCAAAAGAGAAGAGAAAAGGAGGATGAAAGAAAAGACACTGAGATTATCCTACCACTGTTCTTATTTCACTTTCATCCTTTCCTAAATATTGTGATCTAATTGTTTCACTAAAGTAGAATTTGTGTTGTTGACAAATAAACCCATGAGAAAATACTACAGAGATTGGATCACTACAGCTTGACCTGTTCTACTAGCTGAACAAATCAATGGCTGCATTCAAACACACAGTGATGTAATTTATTTGTATCTTGAAATCTTCAATATAAACTTTTTTTTCTTTTTCTTTTTTTTTTTTTTCCCTCCATTTGAGACAACAGTACCATTAGATGGCACTCTGGGTAAAGTTGAAAAATTACTTTGTAAGGCTATTGCAACTCAAGTATTTAATCAAAGCGCACTAAAAGAAAAACCATCAAATACGTCATCAAATAAAAATATTTTTGTATTTATTATACTTTTAACAGTCTATAATGAATGTTAAAAATATTAAGATACTGCATTTGAGAGCAACTTTTTAAACCACTTTTCACTTTATTTTATTCAGATAATTTGAAATAATGCATGCTCCTTCTAAAGAAAATACACTATTATGTTGATTTTTAGTCTTTGATTCACTGTTTGAAATAAACAAGCCACCTCTTAGGCATGTGTGATCATCTCATACATATTTTATCTAAAAGTAAAAGCCTGAAACAATTCTGATGAATAGGAAGCTTGGCGCTCCTTTACTTTGTATGTGTAAGTATTAGGGTGCAAGAAAAAAACTGTTTTTGAAAGAATGTTACAAATTATTATTATTTTTTTGTCTAGGCAGAGGAAATCACCATGTAAAAACAAACAAACAAACAAATAACAACAACAACAACAAAGGCAAAAACAACTGAAACTTGAATAGTCAGTTATTTTAAGGAAAAAAACTGCTCCTAGAACTTCTAGGTCAGTATATCTTTCATTTATTTCTTTCTCTACACTATTCCTGCATCTTGATTAACACTTTTATGGAACAATTAAGTAAATATACACAAAAGAAGTCTTAAAAAAAATTGTCCTTTGAATCCAAAATTACCCTCAGTTAAATTCAGGCAACCATGAACACAGTGGAGCCTTGTGCAGTCGCAAGGTACGCTTATGTAGAACTGGTTGACAGCCTTAACAGTTAAATTATTTTTTGACTTGTTTCATATGCAAATTTAGATTGCCACAGTAAGAAAACCCTACACTTCGGAGCCTTAGTTCTACTTTTGAGCTGTACTTAATAACTTGTTTTCACCCAGTATTCCAAAATGTTCCAACAGCTGTAGATTTAATCTCTAGACACCTCTATCCTGACTAAAGCACCAAACATATTGCAAGTTAATGCTGTGAATCCTAAATTAGGCTTTTTATCATGAACACTAGCTAATATGCTTCTCTCTGCTCTATGGTGTGAAGAAGAGCAAATGAAAGTTAAAGGGATGGAAATGTCCTCTGGTATGCATTGGGGGAATAAAATATTCTCAGTATTCTCCTGCTACTTCAACTGTGTGAATCTAAGTTACTATAAAATCATATTTTGGCAGCTCTCCAAATTTCTAGAGTTGGATTGTCAAATAATTTGTGTCACATGGACTTTTCTGCATTTAGGAGATCCTTAGAAAATCTTTACTAAGTCTCCTAAACAAAAGATAAGGAAATATTTCCCGTGAATATAGTATTAGTATCCACTGGCAATATGACGTACAAGTCAATGTATGACATACCAGTAAATAGTCAATATTTCAAAAGTGGTCTCTGCATTTTATACCATGTTTCTATCACCACTGCTGGTAAACATTCATTTCTTCTCTTTCCCACCCCCGGAACTTTGGACAAGAACTCTTGTTCTAAAGGATTGATGGTGTTATTCAGCCACAGGTTTTAAGCTGCCTTTCTTTCTGCGTGCAGCCTTCAGAAGTTATTCTTCACTCTGTTATCTGTGGTACTGGAAATTTTATGATTCTGTCACCACTAGGGCACTGCAGGCTAGAACCAAGTCTTCAGTTATTCTGAGATGATCCAGCTGAGCTCTGGGAGCATTCCCTTTGTTAAAGGAAGGAACACATTCCCTTTGGTAAAGGAAGTCAGTTTTAAGCAAGTTAGGTAGCAAAGTAATTTAATTAATAAAAGGAAAAATATTTCTTCTTTTTTTTTTTTTTTAATTTAGAATTTTAATTTCATTGAATATTCATTCATCATTTTGAATTGTTTTATACCTAATAATTTAGTAAAAAAGATGATCTCAGAGACTTTTTCTATTTGCACTAGTCCCTTTAATGTCATTTGTGCAAATCTCATCTTATCTTACCCTTGACTGTTATCAACACTAGAAGAATTGCTTAGAGGTAGTTCTTCTTCAACAATGGTTGTTTGTTTGCTTGTTTGTTTGTTTTTCTTTTTTTTCCCTGATCATTCAGTTAAACAAAATATTGTCAAATCAGTAGATATTTCAACAACCAGATCCAAAAAGAACTTTTGACTTACTTTCTTTCATATGAAATTTCAGAGTTTCTTTTGCAATAGGAACCATAGTCTCCAAATATATTATGTTATATATTTGATGTTTCAGTATTTCATCAACAAGTGATTAACTAATTGAAATGTTATCCATCTAAAGCCCTCTGTCTATTGTTTGGCTGCAAAAGAAAACTCCACGAAATATCAGTATTTTTAAAGTTTAAAAAAAAAAAAAAAAGAAGAAGAAGAACATCACAACAGCTTTTGTTTCTTTGTTTTTCAAAACCACTTTTTGTGGTGTAGAAGAAATATGAATACAAAGAGAAAATGGAGAAAAATTTTTTATCTGTGCATCAGAACACAAAATGACAAATACCAACTTCAGACAGAAAATTCACAGTTGTTTTCCATTTCAGTTCATCTCAGTGGGATAACACAGAAAGTTAGAATGCTACATTCACTACAGAAGATCCCAGTCCTGCTGATTATGTGAAGAAGGTGAGAAGAAGGAAGTCAGCTTACTTCCATGAAAGCATAATAGAAAACAACGCTGACTTTCCTTCTCTGAAGATATTCAAACCCCACCTGCATGTCATCCTGCGCAATGTGCTCTAGGTGATACTGTTCAGCAGGGGGGGGTGGACTAGATGATCTTCAGAGGACCCTTCCAGCCTCAGCCATTCTGTGATTCTGTGATTCTGTGATAAGTAGTTGTTATTGAGTACCAAAAAAAAGTCCGCTTATCTGTGAAATCCTCCAAAGGTCTTTCACCTTTTCATGGATCTGATACAACTGCAGATCCAGATTTCTTGAGAGAATAATGATGAGGATTATTATATTTGTACCTTTCCCTTATCCAGCAGAATTATATGGTCATGCAGGAAGAGCTGAAAGAGTTGTAACACCAAGGCTTCCAGTGCCCTTGGCATTTCTGTACCATCTCCCACAGCCCACTGAGCAAACCAGTGATGAGATCATGTATGCTTTTCTACAAAACCTGAGATATGTGTTGGTATAAAGACCAATTGGATGCTCCTAATACTTTGCATAAAATAAAATTCAGAGACACAGTACTTAACCCCAGACTAAAAGGAGTTTAAAATGACAAATAGGACTACCTGGGTACCCTGCCTTTGTGTTCAGAGTATAGAGCCCCATTATGTATTTAGTTTACTACGCACAGCAAAGTATTTTTCAGTACATACACTTTTAACTACTGTCAGATGCTTCTTTTTTTCCTTCTTGTCTTCTTTCTTTAGTTTTAACTTCTTCACTGCTCTTTTTCCATGTTGATGGGTATATTAAAAGAGGTCATTAATATGTTAAACAATCTCTTCCACTGTCTTGGGGAAAAAAAAAAAAAAGAAAAAGAGGAAAAAAAAAATATTTTGTTATATCTAATCATATGGAGTAAACTGCAAACTGAAAAAAGTGTCTGGGGATGTCACAAATCTTTACATCTTCACTACACAGGAATTCAAATAGAGATTTTTGCTGTGTACTTTTAAAAACAGTGACTGTAGCAATGAGTTATCAGCATTTATTAAAGTAATTATATCTAATTTTCTTTGTCAGAATCCTCAATGGAACTATAAGACAATTGTCAAGATTTAATGGGTGTTTACTGCTTAAAAGTTCTCTCTTGGGCGGGTATTATTATTAACGATTGTTATTATATTGGGTCTGGCTGGGATGGAGTTAACTTTCCCTGCAGCAGCCCATACAGTGCTGTGCTCTGCACTTGTAGCTGGAACAGCAGTGGTATCACACCAGTGTTGTGTCTACTGCTGAGCAGTGCTGGCACAACATCAGGACTCCCTCTGACATCACCAGGGCAGCTGACCTAAACCGACCAAAGGGATATTCCATATCATATGATGTCACACTCAGCAATAAAAGGTGGAAAAAGGAAGGGGAGGGGGGGGGCTTTCATTGTGAAAATGTCTGTCCTCTCCTTCTGAGCAATGGCTACGTGTCTGGAGGCCCTGCTTCAAGGATGTGGTCAAGCACTGCTCATTGGTGGGAAGCAGAGAGAAATTTCTTTCCTTTGCACTTCCACACGGTCTTTGTTTGTTTTTCGTTTGTTTGTTTTTCCCCTTTCCCCTTTCCCTTTTACCTTTAGTTAAATTATTTAATTACTAATAATTTTCCCTTAATAATTATTTTTTCTTTAATTAAATTATCCTTATCTCAACCCATGAGTTGTTTCTTTCCTTTTCTTCTTCCCCTCCTCTTCTGAGGAGGGGGACTGAAAGAGCAGTTGTGGTGGAGTTCAGCTGCCTAGCAAGGTAAAACCGCTACATGTTATTATGTAATACTAGTTATTATTACATAACAATAGGTATATTAGATAATAAACAGCATTTCTGTAGTACCTGTGAATATATAATACCTCTGAATGCAAAAGCAAGAATTTCATTCCACGCCAAAAAATCAAGGTTTACATGTACTTTTGTTTTATATCAAACAAACAAACAAACAACAACAAAATCAACAGCAAAATAGACCCTCTACAAAACAAAACATGAGATAAATGAAGATAGAGTCCAGAATAACAAAAAGTCTGAGGAAAGAATATACACGCAAATGAGCAAACGGGATACTACTGGCCTTGCTTAGCATATCTGAAAACATCCCATTGAACTCCTAGCGCTCCATAGTACTCCTTTCTTTTTCTTATATTGCCACAGATAGGACAAGTTGTGGAAGTGGTAACAGTGGCATGAGTTTCGTAACAACATTATTAGAAAAGAACACAGATGCTGCTTTCTTCTGCTGCTAATCCTCCTCAAAATAGCATCAGTGTATGCTGATTATCCAGCCATCTGTGAAGAACACTGTTTATATTTGGTTGGTGAACAAAGAGTTACACACGCTGGATGGACCAGCCAGTAGGACTACAGTGCATGGGTTGATGGACTAGCCAACTAACAGGTGCTTCAAAGCTGCTAAATACTGCGAGCAGCACATACAACCTCTTAGCCATCAGTGAGCCCAAAAATTTCTTTATGCATGGATACAGTTTAAAAATTATGTAACACAGAGACTGTACCTCTATCTAATACGTGGAATGATGAAACAGATGTTAAGGGACTGGGCCAAAGGAACAGAGGGAGAAGAAAACAAAAATCTTAGAATATGTCTATATTAAAACTTAGTCTGGCTCTGGAGAAAAAGTTCCACAGAGCAAGACAGATGGTGCTGAATATCCAGTGTTCAACATCTGCATTTTGGAGGGGGGGTCTGCAGATTAGCTCTTGTCTGATCCTAAGAGATGAATGTTCAGTAATGCCAACAGTGCATTAGGTGTCCTTCTGAGATGCATCATCTGGTTTAGTTTCATCTAAGAGGAACACACTTTGTGATCTCCAAGCCTTCTCCGTGATTCAATCTGAAGTCCAATAACTGAGAACAATCAGTAGACTGGTTTTGAACTACTAATCTACACAAATTGCAGACATGGACTTAGACATCACTGTTTATTCATTTTTCTCTGTTTTGTCTAGTGCTCGTAGGCTGCATCGTGTATTGAATGCTGCTGCTCAGTGCATTAAATATCTGAGTATTTGGATATTAATAGGGACTAACGGAAATATTTTGTTTTGGATTAAATCCATTAAGAGTTAGGCTAGCCATAAGACAAAAAAATAAAAAAAAAAAAAGAAAAAGAAAAAAGAAAGAAACATGTAGGTCATAAAATTCTATTTCTTGCTTTGTGCAGCTACTATAGATCAAGGTTGTGGAAAGAATGACTGAAATTTTTCATTTAGCATCACGACCGTTTGTCTTCTCATGATGCACAAAGTAATGTGAAGGATGTCTAGATATCCCCTAAACTTGCTGATTTTTTTTTTTTAATGTGGGCATTTATTCCCACATAGACTAAGAATGTGGTCAGCTTATTCAAGCTATCTGAAATGATCTGAAGAGAGTTCGACAGCAAACTCATTGAAATACTGTAACAGTTCAGAATAAAGCAGATGAGTATGGCATGAACTGGCAGTCAACCATGTTTTAAAATGGCAGAAACAAGATTTTATTTCATCTTATTAAAGAAAACAAATTTATATTAGCATGTTTAGAACTTAGACTGAATCACCTCTGTCATGAATGCCACAACCATTGTAAGTTAGTGCTGTGGAACTATACTTTGCAATATTTTGGAAGAGGAGTGATAGAAAGCTCCAAGAGAGTCTCCAAGGCCACAAGCAAAGAATTCATAAACAAGCCCAAAGATTTCAAAGATGAGCAGTGAGAACTTCTCAAATATTTGTGGTAAGAATGGTTTGTTTGTTTTTAATTTAACAACATAAAGTATACAGCTTCAGAATTTTTAAGTAGGTAATACTCAAAAACGTTTAATGCTTGTTTACAAAGAGACTTGAAAATATGTCATCTGATCTTTCTTGATATTCAACATTTGTTTTGACTTTGATAAAAATGAAGTTAACCAGAAAGAAGGAATATACTCCTATGAGCATTTTACTGCACAAAAAATTACCCCCCATGTTAAAAGTACATGAATATATACAGAGAACTTAACTGAGTCCTTTTTGTGTGAAATGAAAAGACAGATGAAGAAAGATCTTATTAAAATTCATTCTTACTCTGTCAACTATACTATGACTTTTGGTATTATAGTGCTAGGTTGAGTTGTACAAAATTAACATTTTTTTTTTGCTTCAGAAGGCACTAAATAGGACTGAAGCTCTGAGCCCTAAGAAACATAATGTATCATATTCAATATCTCCTTGCTGTAAAATTCTCTTTTCTCCCACACAAGAATTATTAGTAAAGGACAGCCAGTAACAAAATTCCAATTTGACATTTTTTAATGGTTCCCTTTTGGGGAGCATGGTCTAGGAATTGCATTTGATAAATGTGTTTTTAACATATCAACCTAAACCATTTTGATCAATTCATCCCGTCATGTTCTTTGGATAGTCTTCTCCTTGTAAGGACAATATAATAACCAGATGAGAAAATATTCTGAATAGTTCATGAAAGAGTTGGGAGGAAAGGAAATAGTGCAAAAGAATGCGGAAAAAAGCAAAGGAGGTAAGGAGAGCGTATATCTCTCTTACCTGAAAAAAAAAGAAGAAAAAAAAAAGTTTTTACTCAATTATTGTTCAACATTTTCCTCTAGTACAGTTATTTACCTGAGACACACATGAGCAAAATATGACACAGACAGCAACCTGCAGCCCCTTGCAAGGTAAAATTATGCATTAAAGGATGATGGTCCTTCTTCTGTAACCACAATTAATTGTTCTTACAATATCTCAATATATGCTAGAGTTTAGCAAGGAAAGAACACAGAACTAATATTTTCAAGCAAATGAATCAGGCAGAAAATAGATGACATAGGATGCCTGGGGTTGCAGATGAATTGTACATGAAGATCTTTGTTAGCCACATCCCCTATTGCCCTTCCCCCTAACTTTGTAAATCAGATTTTACTTTTGAGAGTTTCAGTTTCCAGCAGAAGCTCTGTACACTCTCTAGGCATTCTCCTCAACTAAAAATTCTCATTAAGAATCTTAATTAAAGCTAATGGAATGAGCATATGCACACCCTATACGTTCTAAGTTAAGCATACCTGAAATAACTCTAAGTAGTTAGCTCAGCGTAAGAATTATTCTAGATGTGTTAGTGTAGTAGGTATGAACTGAGATCACTCTCACAACTAAGCATAACTGTTATTTATTTTTTATTTTTTACCTATTTAGATTCATTTACATTAAATCCTAATATCTCTACAGTACATTGCATATTACCTTATGAACATAGCACTCAAGTCCTGGACACAGAGGCACAGACATTTTTTTCACAGAATCACAGAATCGTCTAGGTTGGAAGAGACCTCCAAGATCATCTAGTCCAACCTCTGTCCTAACACTAACAAGACCTTCACTAAACCATATCACTAAGGGCTACATCTAAACGTCTTTTAAAGACCTCCAGGGATGGCGACTCAACCACTTCCCTGGGCAGCCCATTCCAATGCCTAACAACCCTTTCAGTAAAGAAGTTCTTCCTAATATCCAACCTAAACCTCCCCTGGCACAACTTTAGCCCATTCCCCCTCGTCCTGTCACCAGGCACATGGGAGAATAGACCAACCCCCACCTCTCTACAGCCTCCTTTAAGGTACCTATAGACAGCGATGAGGTCTCCCCTGAGCCTCCTCTTCTCCAGGCTAAACAACCCCAGCTCCCTCAGCCGCTCCTCGTAAGACTTGTTCTCCAGACCCCTCACCAGCTTCGTTGCCCTTCTCTGGACTCTCTCGAGCACCTCCATGTCCTTCTTGTAGCGAGGGGCCCAAAACTGAACACAGTACTCGAGGTGCGGCCTCACCAGAGCCGAGTACAGGGGGACAATCACTTCCCTAGACCTGCTGGCCACACTGCTTCTTATACAAGCCAGGATGCTGTTGGCCTTCTTGGCCACCTGAGCACACTGCTGGCTCATATTCAGCAGACTATCAACCAGTATTCCCAGGTCCTTCTCTGCCAGACAGCTTTCCAACCACTCATCTCCCAGCCTGTAGCTCTGCTTGGGGTTGTTGCGCCCCAGATGCAGGACCCGGCACTTGGCCTTGTTCAACTTCATACAGTTGACCTCAGCCTATCGGTCCAGCCTATCCAGATCCTCCTGCAGAGCCTTCCTTCCCTCGAGCAGATCGACACACGCACCTAACTTGGTGTCATCTGCAAACTTACTGAGGGTGCACTCGATCCCCTCATCCAGGTCATCGATAAAGATATTAAAGAGGACTGGCCCCAGCACTGAGCCCTGGGGGACTCCACTAGTAACCGGCCTCCAACTGGATTTGGCTCCATTCACCACAACTCTTTGGGCCCAGCTATCCAGCCAGTTTTTAACCCAACGAAGCATACGCCAGTCCAAGCCACGAGCAACCAGTTTCTTGAGGAGAATGTTGTGGGAAACGGTGTCAAAAGCCTTACTGAAGTCAAGGTAGATCACATCCACAGCCTTCCCCTCATCCACCAAGCGCGTCACTTGGCCATAGAAGGAGATCAGGTTCATCAAGCAGGACCTACCTTTCATAAACCCATGCTGACTGGGCCTGATTGCCTGGTTGCCCTTCAAGTGCCGCGTGATGACACTCAAGATAATCTGCTCCATGAGCTTCCCTGGCACTGAGGTCAAACTAACAGGCCTATAGTTCCCCGGGTCTACCCTCCGGCCCTTCTTGTAGATGGGCGTCACATTTGCTAGCCGCCAGTCAACTGGGACCTCTCCTGATAGCCAGGACTGCCAATAAATGATGGAAAGCGGCTTGGCCAGCTCCTCCGCCAGTTTTCTCAGTACCCTCGGGTGGATCCCATCCGGCCCCATCGACTTGCGTACATCCAAGTGCTGTAGCAGGTCGCCAACCATTTCCTCGTGGATAGTGAGGGCCACATCCTGCTCCCCATCCCCTTCCACCAGCTCAGGGTACCGGGTATCCAGAGAACAACTGGTTTTGCCGCTAAAGACTGAGGCAAAGAAGGCATTGAGCACCTCAGCCTTTTCCTCATCTTTTGTAACTAAGTTTCCCCCCGCATCCAGTAAAGGATGGAGATTCTCCTTAGTCCTCCTTTTGGTGTTGACGTATTTGTAAAAACGTTTTTTGTTATCTTTAACGGCAGTAGCCAGATTGAGCTCCAGATGAGCTTTGGCCTTTCTAATTTTCTCCCTGCACAGCCTCGCTACATCCTTATAGTCCTCTTGAGTACCCCGCCCTCTTTTCCAAAGATTATAAACCCTCCTTTTTCTCCTAAGCTCGAGCCACAACTCTCTGTTCAGCCAGGCGGGTCTAGTTCCGCGCCGGCTCGTCTTTGGGCATGTGGGGACAGATCGCTCCTGAGCCATTAAGATTTCCTTCTTGAAGAGTGCCCAGCCTTCCTGGACTCCTTTGCCCTTCAGAACCTCCTCCCAAGGGACTCTGCCAACCAGTGTCCTGAACAGCTCAAAGTCAGCCCTCCGGAAGTCCAAGACAGCGGTTTTACTGGTCCCCTTCCTGGCTTCGCCAAGAATAGAGAACTGAACCATTTCGTGGTCACTCTGCCCAAGACAGCTCTCGACCACCACATCTCCCACCAGTCCGTCACTGTTTGTGAACAGAAGGTCTAGCGGGGCACCTCCCCTGGTAGGCTCTCTAACCAGCTGCGTCAGGAAGCTATCTTCCACGCTCTCCAGAAACCTCTTAGACTGCTTTCTCTGGGCTGTGTTGTGCTTCCAGGATATGTCTGGGAAGTTGAAGTCCCCCACGAGAACAAGCGCTGACGATTTTGAGGCTTCTGCCAGCTGCCTGTAGAACTCCTCATCTATCTCCTCATCCTGGTTCGGCGGTCTATAACAGACCCCCACCAGGATGCTTGCCTTGTTGGCCTTCCCTCTGATCCTAACCCATAGAGCCTCAACGTTATCATTCCCAGCCTCAAGTTCCTCAACATCAAAACACTCTCTAATATAGAGAGCCACACCACCACCCCTTCTGTGCTGCCTGTCCCTTCTGAAGAGCCTATACCCAGACATCGCAGCACTCCAGTCATGAGAGTGGTCCCACCACGTTTCCGTGATGGCAACCAAGTCATAGCCCTCCTGCTGCACGATGGCTTCCAGCTCCTCTTGTTTGTTACCCATGCTGCGTGCATTAGTGTAGATGCACTTCAGTTGGGCCATTGCCTTCTCCCCCGGCTTTGCCATTGTTCCCCCTGGTACAGCTCCAACAAGCCTAATTTCAGCCCCATCCCCCTTCTTTCCTAGTTTAAAGCCCTCTCAACAAGCCCTGCCAGCTCCTGGGCTAGGATCCGTTTTCCCCTTAGAGATAGGGACCCGTCTGCGGTCACCAGGCCGGGTGCCGAGTAAAGCGCCCCATGGTCAAAAAACCCAAAATTTCTGTGTTGGCACCAGCCTCTGAGCCACGTGTTAATCAGGTGGGCTTTCCGTGTCCTCTCGGTACCCCCCCCTGCCGCTGTAGGGATAGACGAAAACACCACCTGTACTCCCGCTCCATCCACTAACCGTCCCAGTCCCCTAAAGTCCCGTTTGATAGCCTTCAGGCTTCTCTCTTCAATATCATCACTGCCAGCCTGGACTATCAAAAGAGGGTAGTAGTCAGAGGGGTGAACCAGGTTGGGAAGCTTTCTGGCAACATCCCTGACCCTGGCCCCAGGGAGGCAGCAGACTTCCTATGGGTAGGGTCAGGTCGACAAATAGGGCCCTCTGTTCCCCTGAGAAGGGAGTCGCCTACAACGATCACCCTTCTGTCTTTCTTGGTGGAGGCAGTCTTGAGGCGTGGAGTCGGCTTCCTCGCCCTAGGCATCCTCCTGGGTAGACTTTCTACCTCGTCCTCACCCACCGGTCTCTCAAGCTCCAGGGCCGCAAATCTGTTATGTAAGGGCACCTGGGAAGGTGGGGCTGGTAGGGGGGGGGCATTGCTTGCGAGGTCGAGCAGGGACCTGCCTCCATTCCTCCTCAACTCGTAGGTCGCTTCCCTCTGCCCTGCAGCGACAGGGCAGGGGGTCCACCCCCATTTGGGGTGTCTCACCCCGGTACCTCTCCTTCAGGCCCTGCAGGGAGTCGCTCCACCAGTCTATCTCCCGCTCACACTCCCTGATAGCCCTCAACCTATCCACCTCCTCCCTGAGCTCTGCCACCAGGCGGACCAGGTCATCCACCTGCTCGCACCTCACACACACAGTGCCTCTGCCTCCCTCAGATGGCAGCAACAGGCTCAGGCACTCCCTGCACCCAGAGACCTGAACTGCTGCATTGTTGAGCAGGCAGTCAGTCTGGGTGGATACAGACTTTCTAGAGAGAGCGCTCTGCCTGGTGTAGACCATTGCAGCCTAGCTAGTGGTCGACAGCCGTTAAAGGTGTTGTTCATATGGGCGTGGGGGAAACTCTGCCCTCTCCGCCCTCCCTGCACGAACTGCCGTGCAAACTGCTGTGCCCCGCCCTTCTGACGTGCCACGCCCTGTTTGCCCACCCTGGTCGCCACGCTCCTGGTCGCTTGCGCTCCCTAGGGGCTGCTTTTGAACGGCCGGGGAGGGGGCACTGCTGGCTCCGCCTACGCCTCGTCAGCCTCCCTCGCGAGGGTTGCCGGGTCCTGGCGGCTCCCTCGAGCGGCCTCGATGTCGGAAAAAAGGCCCTGCCTGTCCCGATGCCCCGCTCCGCTGCAGAACGCGCCTGCCCCGGAGCCGATCACCTCGTCAAGTCAACATCACACCATACTGAGGCCAGTACTGTTTAAAATCATTAATGACCTGGATAGTGGGACCAAGTGCATCCTCAGCAGGTTTGTGGAAGGGAAAAAAAAAAAAAAAAAAGTCAAAAGCAAAAAAGATTTTAAAATGGCTGATACACCAGAAGGTTGTGCTGCCATTCAGACAGATCTAGACAGGTTGGAGAAATTGGCTATTAGAGACCTCTTGAAATTCAACAAAGAGAAGTGTAAAATCCTGCACCTAGGGAAGAAAAACAGCATGCACTCATACACAATCATTTGGAAAACAGCTTAGTAGAGAACAACCTTGGGGTCCTGGTGGACACCAAGCTGACCATGAGCCATCAATGTATCCTTGAAGCAAAGATGGCCAAAAATCTCCTGGCATGCGTTAGACAGAACGTTGCCAACAGGCCAAGGAAGGTAATCCTTCCTCTCTGTGAGAAAGGATTACCAGTGTCTCAGCCACTGTGAGACACATCCAGGTTCTGTTGTGAGTACTGGGTTCCCCAGTATAAGGGAGACATGGACATACTGGAATGCAATCAGTGAAGTGTCACAAAGATCATTACGGATCTGATGCTTCTTCCTTTCAGTAGATGCTGAGAGAGATGGGACTATTCAGTCTGGAGAAGACAAGACCCTGGTCATTGAAGCTACATAGTGTGATTGACTTGAATACGTGTAAGTAAGGAATAACATGAACACCAACTGTTCAAATCATATATTTCATAAAAAACACAGATCCAAATATATCCTGGGCTGCACCAAAAGCAGCATGGCATTGAAGAAGCATGGCATTGGGACAATCCCAAGCACAGCTACAGGCTGGGTGGAGAATGGATTGAGAGCAGCCCTGATGAGAAGGACCTGGGGGTGTTGGTTGACAACAAGCTCAGCATGAGCCAGCAACGTGCGCTTGCAGCCCAGAAAGCCAAATGTATCCTGGGCTGCATCAAAATTAGTGTGTCCAGTAGGTCAAGGGGGGTGATTCTCTCCAACTGCTCAGCTCCCATATGGTGCCACTTGGAGTACTGCACTCAGCTCTGGTGCCCCCAGCACAAGAAGGACATGAAGTATTAGAACAAGTCCAGAGGAGGGCCACAAAGATGATCAAGGTTCTGGAGCACCTCTCTTATGAAGATGGGCTGAAAGAGTTCGGATTGTTCAGCCTGGAGAAAGGAAGGCTTCAGGGAGACTTTATAACAGTCTTCCAATACCTAAAAGGGGCCTACAGAAAAGCTGGGGAAGGACTCTGTCAGGGAATGTGGTGATAAGACAAGGAGTAAAGGTTTTTAACTAAAAGAGGGGAGATTTAGATTAGATATAAGGAGGAAATTCTTTACTCAGAGGGTGGTGAGACACTGGAACAGGTTGCCCAGAGAAGCTGAGGATCCCCGTCCCTGGCAGTGTTGGTGAATGGGTTTTTGAGCAAACTAGTCTCATGGAAGGTGTCACTTCCCATGGCAGGGGCGGGGTGGAACTAGATGATCTATAAGGTTTCTTCCAATCCAAACCACTCTGTGATTCTATAATTCTATGAAAACATGAATGTGCTGTTCTGGATGAATGATCACTTAACAGAAAGTTCCATCATAATTGATGGGGGTTCCTGAATGCAATAGGTCACATTTATTTATTGTATGATTCTATGATTCGTTAACTGGATCTGCCACAACCTATTAAGAAACTATATTAAGAAAGACGTTTCAAGAAAAAAACTTTCTTGTCTGTCCATCATGTCTAAAATTAAGAGTGAGTGAATCTGTAGTGTATCACACTGCACAACTGAGCATGAAATGACTGTAATTCAGTTCAGTTTTCTCCTCTTCAAATACATGTATATGCAAGTCAAAGAAAAAATATTTTATTTTCATTTTTTCACTTAAGTGTTACAGAGGTTTCCTAATTAACATGGTAACTGTCTGTCACTGAAATAAGTTAGTTACAGAAACTTGCTTGTGTAGACTGATAAGCAAGCTAAAAAAAGTTACTTTTCAGAAGCTATCTACTGCCAGCTTTCTCTTGATAGGTTGAAAGTGACTGAGGATGAAAAACTTACCAGAAAATATGGTCTCTGAATTTCTTTGGTTAGAATCCAGGGCCCATCATACATAATTCTTAACCCAAAGAACTTTAAAAAATGTATAATTTTTTTATTGCTATCTGCTTTTCACCTGTTCCATTCCTGCTTCCACACCTAAACCTTAAAGGTGTTCCAAACAAACCACATCAGTCTCTTCTGTGACAAGGTTTAAAATAAAATAAAATAATATTAATAATAAGAAAGTAAAATAAAAATAAATAAATAAAATAAAATAAAATAAAATAAAAATCTAGCTGGGCGGGGCTCAGAGGCAAAAGAAGGTGACCATTTCTGAAGAAAGAGCATTAAGGATTTCCTTGAATCACTACATACTCTCAGACAGTCTCACAGAGTAATCTTACCCTAACAGAAGAGCTCTTTTAAGGCAAGAATTTTCAGTCAGATATTTCCACCCATTCGGATGCCCTTCTGGGCTGATCAAGTAAATTAGTTAGAAACATTATTACTGAAAAATGGTGGTTTAATAATTTTTTCAGAATATTTTAAGTTATTTTAAGTTAGTTCTTTCAGTTATTTATTTTATTTATCTGAATTTGTCAGTTAATACAGCAACATAAATCAGGGGTTCTTACCACAGAATGTAATTCTAATATACTATATTTACTTGTGGACTTGAGTGTGTGTAAATACTTATAAAGTCTGAGATTTTGATGTTATTGTTTGTCAATTTGGATTACAGCACTATATAGATGTTCCAACTAAAGAAGCTTTATTATACTAGGAACAACACAAACAAGAAAGGATGTGGTGTCATTATTCAGAACACTGTATAGTTGATTAAGATAAGATGAACAAAATGTTAAAAAATCAAATTCTCAGAGAAAAACCTAAACAGTTTACACAACAGGATAATGAGAAAGCCAGAAATATAACCCTGTCTGCTGGAACATACTCTGTCTCATTTTCTATTTTTGTTTTCAGGTCAAATATTATTGATGTTATGTGGGCTACTGTAAACTTTCATTATGTTCAAGCTAGTGTTAATAATAATGCATTTTCTTTTGTATCAGCAAAACAGCAACTGTTATTAAGTTATTCAAATATGAAAAATGTTTTTCTTTTTACTATAGAAAAATTCAGATAACTGACAAAATATTGTTGTATTGGCTCATTTAAGCCTCATTTAAGTCTCTTTAAGAAGAGTGTTCAGAGTCAAAAATTAACCCAGACATTTCCAAGTCATCACGAGAAACATTTAATGTTGTCAATTTCCCACATGTGCAACAAGATCTTTAATCATGTTTTCTAATTTGAGGTGCAGTCTTGGATTTCAGAGTTTAGAGCTTTGAAACTTTGGACTCCACCAGCTTTCCTCTCACTTTTGGCAGGTTATTAGAAGAGTTATGCTTAAGAGACAAGTTTCACTCAATTGCCCCGACATAATTTTCAGAACTGACATGCAACCCTAATTCTAAACATCTCAAAACACCCTATGGACACAATGGACCACATTTTTTGAAAATTTGACTTGGAGTGTCTCAAATACCTGTAAGATCCATTGTCAGTCATGGTACTCTGTTATCTATTGTGTATTTTAACTACAAAAAGCTACCAGTCTGTACTCGGAATGAGTATAAACTGCCTTGACTTTCTTGTCTATGCTTGGTGTGATTAGAAATATAGAATTTCACCAGAATTTTTCTCTTGTACATCACTGTCCAACATCAGACACATTTGTTTGTGTCTATTTAGTCCCTCACACTATCTTTCAAAAATCTGAAACAAATGTTACATTTTACAAGAAACTGAACACATGATCCCTTTTCTCAGTTCCACGAAGTCATAGAAAAACACAGGTTGAAAAGTATCTCTCGAAGTCAGGTAGTCCAAATGTCTGCTCATCAGAACCAAGTCAGAAAAAGTTGTTTGGGGCCCTGGGCAGTCAAATTTTGAGTATCTCCAAGGAATGGGTTGCCTCACTGGGCAACCAGCTACAGGCTTTGACCAACTTTACAACACATTGTTTTGCTCAGCTCATGATTTGTTGCATCATTTTGTCACACACACAAAAAAATAAAAATAATAATAAAAAAGTAGATTTAAATGCTGAATATAGAATTAGTTATTCATTCTTGGAATTAAGTACCCAAATGATGTAATGACCCAAGCTGAGGTACCCAAATCACTTACAAGGACAAATCAAAACAATTTTATTCAAAACCTGCAAAGGATGTTCAGAAAAGGTGTAAAACTGTCATTTTTATTTGGATGATTTCACTGTCCCTGTGCTCTGATTGTGCATAGATTAATCAGGTGCACAAAGAGTGAGTCACTGGAGAATCAACATTTATTTGTTTCCTTTTCCTTTCCAGTTCATGGATGGATGATAAAGGAAGTTATTCTATATATTCTTATATTCTTATACTCCAAACAAATATATATATCTTTCTTGAAGCAAAAAGTTGGGTCTTTTCTTGTGAAACCTTCTACTGCTCTTTTTATTCTTTCATAATTTATATTATCCTCTTCCTTCCCAGGAATCTTTCTCCCTTCTCCATAAGGAGTGTTTCAGTAAAGAACTTTCTCTTACAGTGCTACTTATTAATAATTCTAGTTTGACTGAAAGAATAAATAACAACAAACTCGTGAATTTATGAACACTGTTATAGACACCAGTTATATTTATAGAAATACAAAATTATAGGGGTTTTAATTAATATATATATATATAATCCACCCATATTCTAAAGTATTTGTTTATTGTTGACATATGTTATTCCCCTTCTGTTCTAGTTTTGGGTACTGTACTTACATAGATTGCCATATGGAATCCATCTTTTCCACTATACTGTCTCTCTCAGTGCGGTCTTCTGTTGAACTGCTTCTGTTGTAGGGAACAAAACCTACTTTCTTCAGTCTTTTTGAATATAATTAATTTCCAGTATTTTTCACACTGCCCTTTCTTTTGGCTTCCCTGTTTCTATGATACTCTTTCTAAAATAAATAACCAGATTTTCTCAAGGCATACTTCACCTTGCAAATTATTTGAGTGCTATATCTCCTCTAATTTGCATTCAGTGTATGATCTGTATTACTTTTTACTTAATATTTGAAACATTTCAGATTTTGCCCACCTCAAATCTTTTTCATCTGCTAAGAATTTTAAAGCACCTGATTATTAAATTGTTTTTTTCACTTTGTCAGTTCCTACTCTCTGTTTTATCTTCTGAACCTTGAGTTAGATGAACCATTTTTCATTTCATTGCCCAGTTAGTATTTCACTGTCTTTTATAATAGTTGGCTCCCACTCTGCAGTGTATTTACTTCATATTCCTTCTTTCAGTTATTTTTTCTTCACCAGCATCTTTCTTTCTTCCATTCTGATGAGAATATAAAGGTCTGCATTAACAAAAATGGAATGATTCTAGATCTGTGTAGCGTGAGAGATCAGAATCTATCACCTTTATCATAGTACTTCCTTGTGGCTATATTGTAATCATCATCTGATTTAATGCACAACAAAATGGTTTTAATGTCTCTTTCATCTTGGCCCTTTCCTAATTATTACCATCTGATCCACTATTACTGATCACTACAATTACAATGAATATAATTGGTCACCTTTGCAAATGACAATAATAGTTTAAAATGTTGAATACCACATGAGAGAAGCTGGTGAGGGGCCTGGAGAACAAGTCTTACGAGGAGCAGCTGAGGGAGCTGGGATTGTTCAGCCTGGAGAAGAGGAGGCACAGGGGCGACCTTATCATACTCTATAGATACCTTAAAGGAGGCTGTAGCAGGGTGGAGATTGGTCTATTCTCCCATGTGCCTGGTGACAGGACGAGGGGGAATGGGCTAAAGTTACGCCAGGGGAGGTTTAGGTTGGATATTAGGAAGAACTTCTTTACTGAAAGGGTTGTTAGGCATTGGAATGGGCTGCCCAGGGAACTGGTTCAGTCACCATCCCTGGAGGTCTTTAAAAGACATTTAGATGTAGAGCTTAGTGATATGGTTTAGTGGAGGACTTGTTAGTGTTAGGTCAGAGGTTGGACTAGGTGATCTTGGAGGTCTCTTCCAACCTAGACGATTCTGTGATTCTGTGAGACATTTGAAATTTTGTGACTTTACTAGTGTTTGATTTATGTCATTTCACAGTCCTTGAATTCTGGCTTTGTGTTAACGTTTACCCAAACACAGAGTCTTAGACTAAGCCCAGTGGAAAATTAAACCTTTTTACACTATGAATAACAAACATATTATCTTAATCTGAAAATGTGGAAGAGACTACTGAATTTCAAGTGTTGTTGTGAGGGTTAATTTTTATTCCTGGAGTTGAATATTCACAAATCTATTTATTTGAATAATGTGACAATATTTTTTTATTGTTTATTTTATAAATAAACTGAATAGCGATCCATAGATAACATCAGATCTGATTTGAACTTTGGATGACTTGGTGACTGAGACAGACGTAAGCTGCCTATGTGCATCTCCCCGATAATCTAGAAATTAAGCTAGTGTCTCTACAGATAGTGAGTCATTTTAGGATTTTTTTATTTTTTTTTTGTTTTAACACTAGCAGTACAAAAGTAAAATCCTGTAATATATGTGTAAAATTGGAGATATGAGATGCTTTTGTCCAAGGAAACATATGATGAAAAAGCAGAAACAGATTTGAATAGAATTTTCTTTAAACATTATTATTTGTTTGTAATTGCATTTTCATAACTGTATTTCAGACTCTCCTCATTTTATTAGCATTCTTCATCAATACCATGAATTTGTCTGTACACTCTTGTCTGTACACCTGTCTATTTTGTTAGACTTCCATTACACTTGCTACTTAAAACATTTTAGCAATGAAAGAAGGCACATGTTGCACTTACCGAGTCTGTCCTTGTTTAATAAAATACAAATACAATTTCCAATACAAAATGAGTTCATAACGACAGAACAACACAAAACCAGTGTCTATTGTTGGGAAAGTATGCTCTCACCACCCAGATTGAGTCTGTAAAACCATTACTTGGGAGAAATTTCCAATCAATTAAAATTATCAAAACTCTATTAACTCCTAGTGTTTGTCCTTCCTGTGGCTGGCTTTTGTTAATTAGAAACATTTCTGTTACTCACTGCTTCATATTATTTTTGCAGAGATTTAATCAAAATGAAATATGTAAAATTAAAACAGGGCAAATACTTAAAAGTAATGTGAATCACAGTCAGTAATGACTGACTTGTACATTTCTAATATTAATTAGAAATTTGGGTAGGACAAAGTTGATGTGCTCAATGGTACACAAGCAGAATCATGGTTTCATCACTGCTGCACTTGTCCAGTTCTATCACTGCTGCACTTTATTCAATTCCATCAAAATTCATTCTTCATTAATCTGGGTGACTCTTACTGTAATACCATTTATATGGCATATAGCAACCATTAGTGATAGCACACAGGATTACATAATAATTAACATAATGTAATTCAAATCATTGGCTATTCTTTCCCAAAATCAAATCCCCTTGTGGTATACATTGGACTTCCCCATTTTCTCTCATTATCCAGCAAGTTCAGCCAGGTCCTCAAGCAAAAGTAATCCCACAAAGGGATTTGCCTTTGCCCGAGCCAAGAATAACCCTAACTGTCTTCCTCAGCATGTTCTTTATATGCACTACAGAACTTTATCCCATTGTACAGTACGTAAGAGTTTTGATTGGGCAGGGCCAGCTCAAATCCCCTAGTGTTGACTAACAAGTTGGCTTTTGCTAAATATGTATCCCAATGTTTAACTGTCCCAGCATCTATTGCTCTCAGTGTAGTCTTTAACAGTCCATTACATCATTCATTTTTCCCAGAGGTTCATGCATGGTAAGGAATGTGATACATCCATTCAATACCAAGCTCTTTGGTCCAGGTGTCTATGAGGTTCTTTCAGAAATGAGTTCTATTGACTCAGTTCTTTCTAGGGTTCCATGTCACCATAATTGCTTTTCAAAGCCCAGGATCATGCTTCATGCAGTGGCATCAAACCAGGCCTCCTCAGACTCTAGTTTTGCCCTATAGCACATGCCGGGAGTTCCTCAGAGAAACCGCTGCTAATTCACACAACCCATCCTAGTTGTCATGAACTTCACTGCCATTTCAAAAATATAACACACATGTTGCAAAAATGCTATTTCTTCCTTCCCTAGCTTTAATCCTGGGTAGGCCTAGAGATCAGTAAAGAGCTACTCAGTCAATTATACCTGATCTTGCAACGGTGTAATATTTTCCTGGAAAGTATGATGTGTCAGTAGGCTTCATATGTCCCAGAAGTAGAATTAAACATCAATATGAGAGAGTGGAACATGTACATAACCTCAGCTGATTCTTGCTAGTGTTGCTAGCATCAGGAAAATTATTCATGTTAGAAGATAATTGGTTCTCCTTTGGATTAATTACACAACAAACCTTTGCCTGACGTACTGATTGTTGTATTCTATCCCATTCCTTACACACTGTAATTGACACTTAATTAGTATAAAAACTTTTTTTTTTTTTTTTTTCCACAAAAGTTCTGTTACTTTCACCAAATACAAGAATAAGAAATGCTTCTACCTATATCTTTTTTAAGGCCTACAAAATGATACGATCTAGTAATGTGCAAAGCCAATGAGGGATAAAGAACAATTATGAACACTTGACATCTGAGAAAAAACGTAAGATACAATTTCATAGTTTTATTTATAATTGAATTTTCACCTTTTTTTTCTTTGAGATTACCATGTACTACCAGTGCCAAATAACAAAATTGTAAATACTGAGAATTTCTCATTCAATATTCAGAAACTACCTTTGGAAAACAGCAATATTGTACATACTTATGAAAAACAAAGGGAAATTTGTAATCTGTGATGACCATAATTGCTTACAGCAAATACATCCTCAGAAGTGACAGGGCAATTGGAAACTTTGAGTTCAATTGTTGCCTTATTCAATAACTGACCTGCTCTGGAGATGAAGCAGACACAAACTCCTTCTTAGCTGGAGGACTTCTAGTCCCTGAAATGAAGTACAACCAGGGTTGGAGAATGTTACAAACATTAAATAAATAATTGTCCTATGAAAGATATCTTCCAAAGGAAACTTAATGTGGCATCCACCACTCAGCTTTAATTTAGATGTTATGTTATAATACTATTGTTGAATTGGTTACTAGCAGTTGGCTGACTACAACCTCTTACATACTCATCCAAGGTCATTATTTTCAGGTAACAGTAATAAACTGGATATTTTGGGAAAATAAAAATAAAAATAAAATTTGAAAAATGGTAATCCTGAGTACCATACAACATGATTCAGCTTCTAAATCATTTTTCAGATTTTTTTTTTCCAATTTTGGGAAGAATTTATACTTTTAGGGCTGCTGTTATTCAAGAATAACTTCCTTTTTTTTGGGGAACAGACTCTGACAGAGCACAGTTTAAATCTGCTTACTAACTGTGGGAATATGTCTGAGTCCTTTGTTTCTAAACACTATATTAAATAAAGACATGAAAACTCTATAATAAGAATGGCTCTGGATGAAATTCCAGTATGTTTTTATACAGCCTTGTCCTCAGTGTAGGTAGGTGTTTTTGGCTGTTTGGTTTTCTTTTATGTATGTGTGCATGTATGTATGTATTTATTTATTTTGTCCTATTATTGACAGACTGTTTCAGAATGCCACTGATTAGAAATCTCCTTTCTTCATTTTCTTCTTAAAGGTATTCACTGCCAGTTTGCATATATTTTTGCTTCGGGCACCACTGTCCAGTAACTTATTACTTGCCTGGCTTTCAATTAATTACTGGTCAATTAAATGAGCCTGTGATAAAATTCACTATAGTGGGTTTACGCGGCAAGGTTTTGGGTAGCAGGGAACTATAGGGGTGGCTTTTGTGAGAAGAATCTAGTAGATGCCCCATGTTAGATAAGGGGCCCACCGCTGGCCAGAGCTGAGCCAATAAGCAATGTTGTTTGTGCCTCTGTGACAGTATATTTAAGAAAGGGAGAAAAACAAAACAAAACAAAACAAACAAACAAACAGGGCTTTGAAAGACAGGGGCAGAACAGCAAAAAAAAGACAGGGGCAGAACAGCAACTGGGAGAGAGAGGAGTGAGAAAATATGAGAAAAATAGCCCTGCAGACACCAAGGTCAGGGAAGAAGAAGGGGAAGAGGTGCTCCAGGCACTGGAGCAGAAGTTCCCCTGTGGCCTGTGGTGAGGACCATGGTGAAGCAGGCTATTCCCCCTGCACTCCGTGGTGTACCACGGTGGAGCAGGTGGATCTGCCCTGATGGAGGCTGTGACCTGTGGGGAAACCATGCTGGGGCAGATTCCAGGCTGGACCTGCAGCCCATGGAGAGGGGACCATGGTGGAGCAGGTAACCTGGCAGGAGCTGCTGCCTGTGGGGGCCCAGGTTGGAGCAGTTTGCTCCTGATAGATGGACCCCGTGGTACGGACCCATATCTGGAGCAGTTCTTGAAGAGTTGCTGCCTGTGGGAACCCCACGCAGGATCAGTTCAGGAAGGATGGCATCCCATGGGAGGAACCCTACATTGGAGCAGGGGCAGAGAGTGACTGTGAAGGAGCAGTGGAGACGAAGTGCTATATAGACTGACCACAACCCCCATTTCCCTGTTCCCTTGCACCACTAGGGGGGAGGGGGTGGAAGAGGGTGGATGGGGGGAAGATGGTTTTTGTTTCTTTCCTTTGTTTCTCACTTTAGCTTGTTAGAAATAGGCAATGAATCTCCCTACTCTTAGTCTGTTTTGTGAATCATGATAATTGTTGAGCGATCTCTCTCCATCCTTATCTCAACCCTTGAGCCCTTTGCATCGTATTTTCTCCCCCTTTCCCTTTGAGGAGGCGGAATGAGAGAGCAGTTGTGGAGGAGCTCAGCTGCTCACCGGAGTAAAACCCCCACATTCATTCATTTGTTAAATAATGTAAGTTGCCATCTAGCCAAAAGAGGTGATTTTCACACTATATTTAACATTGGTGTGGCCTCACCTTGAATATTGTATGCAGTTCTGGACTCTGCAATATAAAAAGGAAATTAAGATACTTTCAGAGGAGGATATCAAAGCTGATAAAAGGCCTGGAAGGCTTGTCCTATGTGGAGAGGTTGAGGAGAATTGGGCTGTTTAGTTTGGAGTAAAGAAGACAAAGAGGCAACCTTATTGCTCTCTACAACCAAGGGTGACGAGGGCAAATGGAGGTGCCAGTTTATTCTCCCTGGTAACAGATATCAGGATACGTGGGGACAATACAAGGGGAGATTCAGGTTGAACATTAGGAAAAATTTCTTTACTGTGAGGGTGGTCAAACACTGGAACAGGCTTCCTAGAGAAGTGATTGGTGCCCCATGCCTGTCAGTGTTCAAGAGGCATTTGGATAATGCCTTCATTAATATACTTTAACTTTTGGTTAGCCCTGAAGTGATCAGGCAGTTGGATTTGATCTTCTTTAAAGGTCCCTTGAAATGTATTCTGATGAAGATTTGGACTATGTGATAAGCTCTCATTACTAGATTTATCCTATAAAATACTACTTCTATTTAAAACACTTTTATGTTTGGTTCTAGACAGTAGATAGCTAATAAAAGTAAAATTCACAGGAGAAGAAAAGTAAAGCTTAATTAAAACTATTAGCTTTTTTTTTTTTTTTTTTTTTTTTTTTTTTTTTTTTTTTTTACTATTTGTTATTATTACAATTTATGTTCAGCATTGCTTGGCAAAGATTTTAATTTTGGATATGACACCTACATTGAAAATAATATTACCGGTCTACAGACTAAAGAATTCATAGATTTCAAATCAGATTACTTTAAATTCTACTTTTTAAATTTAGATAATTTTTTATTATGTCTTAATATTAATTAACATAAAAATATTTCATATGCATACAGGAACATAGAGGTGTTTTTTGTTTTTTTCTCTTTTTTTTTTTTGTCAAGTTTACCTCTGTTTAGCATATGTAGAATTAATTAAAACAACAAAGATGTTTAAGACATTGCCTTAAACTTGAATGAAAAGATAGCTGAACTTTAGTTTCCAAAAGCCTATTTCTCTGTTTATATTTATGTCAGTTAGTAGCAAAAGTCATTGCAAAGGTTGCAGTAATGAGCAAAGTGAATTTGATTCAGCTGCTTCTAATCTTGTACAAACACAAAACTGCAAATTGAAAAGCTAATTAAGATGATGGAGTGATGAGAAGCACATTGTGTAACACATGGCATAAAACCCATGAAACACCTATTGTAAACCAGCTGGTATCCTTTGAAACCAAAAGTAGTATAGACTGATTTCTTCTGTTAAGGCAGAGATATTAGTATTATGCATCAGTTGGTTGGTCATTTGTTTTAAAGTCAGCAACCTCAATAACAACAGACTGGACTTTAAGCACACATAGCAGTATAGTATGGAATAACAATGCTCTATCAATGTTGAACTAATGGAACTGTTGAATAAACAAGAAAATGGGAGGTGTGAAGTGCTGATAAATGCAAATAATTGGAAATCTTCAAGCAAGAACTCTATTTCTTCTTCATAGTCCTTTTTGAGTTTGTGCAGGATACTTATTCATATTTGAATTATGAGAAGGTCAGATGAGCAAGATTTAAAAAAAAAAAAAAAAGACATTTTTATGACAGTTCATAATTAGTTATAGTGGAAATTCATGCCAAAGCAGAACCGATCTGCAGATTTTCTAAATGTGGTGTGGCAATAGCTGGATCATATATTTTCCCACAGCAAGCCACCCCACTGTCAAAATAAAACCATTGTACTATGCATCAGATAAAGAGCAGAAATTACCAGTTTCTTTTTCATTAAGTAGTTTAAAGATAATTAAAAAGGCGTCATATTTTAGATGTCATAAATGACTCTCTGTAAATGTGTATTTTCTTAGTTATTTTAATTAACATATTTTAAAGTCTTTTAACACTGATATAGTTAAGAGGTAAAAACAAAACAAAAAATAGAAGGGCAATATGTAGCTGTAGAATCATGGAATGGCTTGGTTTGGAAGTGACCTTTAAAGATCATCTCATTCCAACCCCCCTGCCGTAGACAGGGGTGACACCCACTAGCTCAGGTTGCTCAAAACCCCATCTAAACTGACCTTGAGCACTTCCAGGAATGGGGCATCCACAACTTTTCTGGGCAACTGGGGGGGTGGATCTGAATAATTTTTAAGGTCTCTTCCAACCTAATCCATTCTATGATTTTATTGTATTGAATTTTGTGATATTATATATGGTATAGAATCATAGAATACTGATATATTAATATCTTCTCTAGACTTCTTTATCAAACACTTTTGAAATATGTATGTTTTCTTCTATCCTTATTGTAGGCACTAAAGTGCCAAAGTCTAATGAAATTTGATTAAACTTTGATTAAGTTAATTGTATTGGGCTTTCAAATGTTATCCTGGATAAAAAGACTGGATATATTATCTTTAGCAGTGTCTAGACATTAAAATATTTGTTTAAAATTACTGTAAAGAAAAAAAAAAAAAAAAAAGCCAAATTGGATAACTGTAGTTTCATTCTCTGTGGGGGGGAAAAAAAAAAAAAAAAAAAGTGAAATGTGGAGTTTTTTTGTTAAAGCCCTTTTAAAAATATTAAATCTAAAACATTTATTTGGTAAGATACAAACCTCCTCAACTCTGTTCAGTGACACTATAGGAAACATCAAGAAGACAAGTAAAAAACTGGAACTGATGTCTTGTTTTTCATAAAGTTCCTCCCTTTCTGTTAAAAGCACTGAATTATTACTGCTCTGTTAGTAAGATCAGTTGGGTCATTAGATCTGTCCCCTTGTTGTCCATAGGTTCATGCCCAGTACGCTGCGCCAATAAGCTCACAGAGACAGAATCCACACAAAGGTCTTTTAATTAAATAATTAATTATATAACTCTCCAGAGTCAGGTCCTTGGTGATCTTTCACAAAGCAAGCACACCTCTGACTTGAATCACCGTTATTTATACATAGCAAGCTTGTGAAAAACATCTCTTTGGCTACTTTTTGTCTATTACAGCTCACCTAACTTCTCTCTCCTGAGTTTGCTCATTACAGAGGATCAGCTGGGGGGGTCAAATCCCACATTAGCATACATTAGCATTTTGGTGGGTGTGATTTTTAATATGTTAATGACCTTTAATGAGCAAAAGACTACTATAGGTCAGTCTGGAGCTGTTTTTCTCCTCCTTGTTTTTTTTTTTTTTATCTTTTATCCCTTATCTTCATTGCTTCTGCTAGCTCAAGGCTACCCATCTCTCTGTTTCCTTAGTTTCTCAGCTAAAAGACTACACAAGCTACAGACCTCTTTATTTTCTTCAAGGCTTCTTTGTTGTTGTTTTTTTTTTGTTGTTTTGTTTTGTTCTTTCCCCCAGCTTTGGGACTACGCCTTTGCTAGAACACAGCAGAAGAGGTCATCTCCATTTCCAATGATCTTTTCATGAATAAAAGTGAGAATGTTTCTTGTATATCTGTTATTTTTTTATTCAAGAGTTTTCTAATTTTGAATGAAGTTTGATTTATAACATCATGTATGAATATGAATGGTCATAACAATGTGTGTATAGTTCTGTGCATGAAAATTATTCAAAAAAAAAAGAAAAGTATCACACATAGTAGAAATAAGTTTTAACACCAGGTATCTCTGTGTGTCTATCTAGAAATTATTACTTAATATAACTGGATCACTGGAAATTTAAGTTCCTTGTTGGGATATTGAAAATGAGATCACATTTCATCCTCTCTAAAATATGAACATAGATGGGTAATTTTATATAACCAGAATTGAAAGTGTGTCTTAGAAGCACTATTTCAATAATCAGTTCCTGCCTGTGACTGATTTTGGACATCCTTGCCAAGAAATCGCATCTTGCCGAGGCGATCGGCTCCGGGGCAGGCGCGTTCTGCAGCGGAGCGGGGGATCGGGACAGGCAGGGCCTTTTTTCCGACATCGAGGCCGCTCGAGGGAGCCGCCAGGACCCGGCAACCCTCGCGAGGGAGGCTGACGAGGCGTAGGCGGAGCCAGCAGTGCCCCCTCCCCGGCCATTCAAAAGCAGCCCCTAGGGAGCGCAAGCAACCAGGAGCGTGGCGACCAGGGTGGGCAAACAGGGCGTGGCACGTCAGAAGGGCGGGGCACAGCAGTTTGCACGGCAGTTCGTGCAGGGAGGGCGGAGAGGGCAGAGTTTCCCCCACGCCCATATGAACAACACCTTTAACGGCTGTCGACCACTAGCTAGGCTGCAATGGTCTACACCAGGCAGAGCGCTCTCTCTAGAAAGTCTGTATCCACCCAGACTGACTGCCTGCTCAACAATGCAGCAGTTCAGGTCTCTGGGTGCAGGGAGTGCCTGAGCCTGTTGCTGCCATCTGAGGGAGGCAGAGGCACTGTGTGTGTGAGGTGCGAGCAGGTGGATGACCTGGTCCGCCTGGTGGCAGAGCTCAGGGAGGAGGTGGATAGGTTGAGGGCTATCAGGGAGTGTGAGCGGGAGATAGACTGGTGGAGCGACTCCCTGCAGGGCCTGAAGGAGAGGTACCGGGGTGAGACACCCCAAATGGGGGTGGACCCCCTGCCCTGTCGCTGCAGGGCAGAGGGAAGCGACCTACGAGTTGAGGAGGAATGGAGGCAGGTCCCTGCTCGACCTCGCAAGCAATGCCCCCCCCCTACCAGCCCCACCTTCCCAGGTGCCCTTACATAACAGATTTGCGGCCCTGGAGCTTGAGAGACCGGTGGGTGAGGACGAGGTAGAAAGTCTACCCAGGAGGATGCCTAGGGCGAGGAAGCCGACTCCACGCCTCAAGACTGCCTCCACCAAGAAAGACAGAAGGGTGATCGTTGTAGGCGACTCCCTTCTCAGGGGAACAGAGGGCCCTATTTGTCGACCTGACCCTACCCATAGGAAGTCTGCTGCCTCCCTGGGGCCAGGGTCAGGGATGTTGCCAGAAAGCTTCCCAACCTGGTTCACCCCTCTGACTACTACCCTCTTTTGATAGTCCAGGCTGGCAGTGATGATATTGAAGAGAGAAGCCTGAAGGCTATCAAACGGGACTTTAGGGGACTGGGACGGTTAGTGGATGGAGCGGGAGTACAGGTGGTGTTTTCGTCTATCCCTACAGCGGCAGGGGGGGGTACCGAGAGGACACGGAAAGCCCACCTGATTAACACGTGGCTCAGAGGCTGGTGCCAACACAGAAATTTTGGGTTTTTTGACCATGGGGCGCTTTACTCGGCACCCGGCCTGGTGACCGCAGACGGGTCCCTATCTCTAAGGGGAAAACGGATCCTAGCCCAGGAGCTGGCAGGGCTTGTTGAGAGGGCTTTAAACTAGGAAAGAAGGGGGATGGGGCTGAAATTAGGCTTGTTGGAGCTGTACCAGGGGGAACAATGGCAAAGCCGGGGGAGAAGGCAATGGCCCAACTGAAGTGCATCTACACTAATGCACGCAGCATGGGTAACAAACAAGAGGAGCTGGAAGCCATCGTGCAGCAGGAAGGCTATGACTTGGTTGCCATCACGGAAACGTGGTGGGACCACTCTCATGACTGGAGTGCTGCGATGTCTGGGTATAGGCTCTTCAGAAGGGACAGGCAGCACAGAAGGGGTGGTGGTGTGGCTCTCTATATTAGAGAGTGTTTTGATGTTGAGGAACTTGAGGCTGGGAATGATAACGTTGAGGCTCTATGGGTTAGGATCAGAGGGAAGGCCAACAAGGCAAGCATCCTGGTGGGGGTCTGTTATAGACCGCCGAACCAGGATGAGGAGACGGATGAGGAGTTCTACAGGCAGCTGGCAGAAGCCTCAAAATCGTCAGCGCTTGTTCTCGTGGGGGACTTCAACTTCCCAGACATATCCTGGAAGCACAACACAGCCCAGAGAAAGCAGTCTAAGAGGTTTCTGGAGAGCGTGGAAGATAGCTTCCTGACGCAGCTGGTTAGAGAGCCTACCAGGGGAGGTGCCCCGCTAGACCTTCTGTTCACAAACAGTGACGGACTGGTGGGAGATGTGGTGGTCGAGAGCTGTCTTGGGCAGAGTGACCACGAAATGGTTCAGTTCTCTATTCTTGGCGAAGCCAGGAAGGGGACCAGTAAAACCGCTGTCTTGGACTTCCGGAGGGCTGACTTTGAGCTGTTCAGGACACTGGTTGGCAGAGTCCCTTGGGAGGAGGTTCTGAAGGGCAAAGGAGTCCAGGAAGGCTGGGCACTCTTCAAGAAGGAAATCTTAATGGCTCAGGAGCGATCTGTCCCCACATGCCCAAAGACGAGCCGGCGCGGAACTAGACCGGCCTGGCTGAACAGAGAGTTGTGGCTCGAGCTTAGGAGAAAAAGGAGGGTTTATAATCTTTGGAAAAGAGGGCGGGGTACTCAAGAGGACTATAAGGATGTAGCGAGGCTGTGCAGGGAGAAAATTAGAAAGGCCAAAGCTCATCTGGAGCTCAATCTGGCTACTGCCGTTAAAGATAACAAAAAACGTTTTTACAAATACGTCAACACCAAAAGGAGGACTAAGGAGAATCTCCATCCTTTACTGGATGCGGGGGGAAACTTAGTTACAAAAGATGAGGAAAAGGCTGAGGTGCTCAATGCCTTCTTTGCCTCAGTCTTTAGCGGCAAAACCAGTTGTTCTCTGGATACCCGGTACCCTGAGCTGGTGGAAGGGGATGGGGAGCAGGATGTGGCCCTCACTATCCACGAGGAAATGGTTGGCGACCTGCTACAGCACTTGGATGTACGCAAGTCGATGGGGCCGGATGGGATCCACCCGAGGGTACTGAGAAAACTGGCGGAGGAGCTGGCCAAGCCGCTTTCCATCATTTATTGGCAGTCCTGGCTATCAGGAGAGGTCCCAGTTGACTGGCGGCTAGCAAATGTGACGCCCATCTACAAGAAGGGCCGGAGGGTAGACCCGGGGAACTATAGGCCTGTTAGTTTGACCTCAGTGCCAGGGAAGCTCATGGAGCAGATTATCTTGAGTGTCATCACGCGGCACTTGAAGGGCAACCAGGCAATCAGGCCCAGTCAGCATGGGTTTATGAAAGGTAGGTCCTGCTTGATGAACCTGATCTCCTTCTATGGCCAAGTGACGCGCTTGGTGGATGAGGGGAAGGCTGTGGATGTGATCTACCTTGACTTCAGTAAGGCTTTTGACACCGTTTCCCACAACATTCTCCTCAAGAAACTGGTTGCTCGTGGCTTGGACTGGCGTATGCTTCGTTGGGTTAAAAACTGGCTGGATAGCTGGGCCCAAAGAGTTGTGGTGAATGGAGCCAAATCCAGTTGGAGGCCGGTTACTAGTGGAGTCCCCCAGGGCTCAGTGCTGGGGCCAGTCCTCTTTAATATCTTTATCGATGACCTGGATGAGGGGATCGAGTGCACCCTCAGTAAGTTTGCAGATGACACCAAGTTAGGTGCGTGTGTCGATCTGCTCGAGGGAAGGAAGGCTCTGCAGGAGGATCTGGATAGGCTGGACCGATAGGCTGAGGTCAACTGTATGAAGTTGAACAAGGCCAAGTGCCGGGTCCTGCATCTGGGGCGCAACAACCCCAAGCAGAGCTACAGGCTGGGAGATGAGTGGTTGGAAAGCTGTCTGGCAGAGAAGGACCTGGGAATACTGGTTGATAGTCTGCTGAATATGAGCCAGCAGTGTGCTCAGGTGGCCAAGAAGGCCAACAGCATCCTGGCTTGTATAAGAAGCAGTGTGGCCAGCAGGTCTAGGGAAGTGATTGTCCCCCTGTACTCGGCTCTGGTGAGGCCGCACCTCGAGTACTGTGTTCAGTTTTGGGCCCCTCGCTACAAGAAGGACATGGAGGTGCTCGAGAGAGTCCAGAGAAGGGCAACGAAGCTGGTGAGGGGTCTGGAGAACAAGTCTTACGAGGAGCGGCTGAGGGAGCTGGGGTTGTTTAGCCTGGAGAAGAGGAGGCTCAGGGGAGACCTCATCGCTGTCTATAGGTACCTTAAAGGAGGCTGTAGAGAGGTGGGGGTTGGTCTATTCTCCCATGTGCCTGGTGACAGGACGAGGGGGAATGGGCTAAAGTTGTGCCAGGGGAGGTTTAGGTTGGATATTAGGAAGAACTTCTTTACTGAAAGGGTTGTTAGGCATTGGAATGGGCTGCCCAGGGAAGTGGTTGAGTCGCCATCCCTGGAGGTCTTTAAAAGACGTTTAGATGTAGCCCTTAGTGATATGGTTTAGTGAAGGTCTTGTTAGTGTTAGGACAGAGGTTGGACTAGATGATCTTGGAGGTCTCTTCCAACCTAGACGATTCTGTGATTCTGTTGTGCTCCCCCTACAACACACCCACCCATCTTTATTACCTTTATTTCCCATAACACTGCTTAAGTGACAGCCACCAGTGGCGGTCAAGATGGCTGCATCTGACTTAATCAGATAACCATCAGTGGAGGTTGTGATGGATGTCTTCTGGTCACGGTGGTTGCATCCATCCCATCATGGACTTGAGAGCGACAGATAACAATACAATGGCCAAATTTGGGAGTATCCAATTCAAGCCAAATTTTAAAGAAACTAATAGCTTCATTTGGTATGCAAACATGACTATAAGTCAGTTATCTTACCCCACAAATAGTGAGCAGCCCAAGAGCCCTTTGAGCTCTCTTGTATTGCACTGGGCTGCATGACTGTATCTCTCCTTGAGTAGGGACACCTCTCAAGGTTACATCTGCTGCAGAGATCCCTTACACATTGAAGAGATTCCTTGACACCACAGATACTTGGTAAGTGACTAATAGCTTGCTAAACTTTGCAAGCTTCACTGAGATTATATCTTAGATTGATTGTGCACATGTAATCCTTTAGATATAAACCATTTACCAAATCATAGAATCATAGAATCATAGAGTGGTGTGGGTTGGAAGAAACCTAAAAAGATCAGCTAGTTCCAAACCCCCCTTACCATGGGCAGGGATGTCGCCCACTAGACCAGGCTGCACAGGGCCTTGTCCAACCTGGTCTTGAACACCTTCAGGGCTGAGATATCCACAAGTCTGAATTTAGGAGTGGATTCAGAGGCACCTAGGCTCCTTACCTTTTTGGTTCAAGGAGTTAAGAAAGCAAGGGGGTCCAGTCTGAACCTCATGACTTAATGAGGAGTGTCTCCTCAACCTTTAGACATAAACTGTTGACCAAGTGTCTGGTACTAAGTTTGGATCCAGCCACACCTAGGCTCTTCTCTCAGAAGGAGTTTAGAATGCAAGGGGTTCCACTCTGAACCTTATGACTCTAAGGGAGAATCTCCTGGATATGTGTGTTTAACCCTATCCTCTATGTGGTAAATAGTCAAATGTACCTTTAAATCTTGTTAAGTCACCCTCTAATTTACAATCAAACTTTATTAAATTACTCTATTATATCAATAAAACATACTGCTGTTTCTCTCTTATGAGTGAAGTGAATGACTCCTTCCATGATATATTGATCTGGCATATCTGACTACTGTCTGTCTTTTATCTGGAATTCATGCTGCTGTTCAGAACCCTTTGAACACAGCAGTAGTCAGTTTTAATTCCACCTTATTGTTCATTTATAGCGCCTGTATTTCTTCAGTAGGTCTATGAGAATGTTATGGAACACAGTGTCAAAAACTTGAGTAAGGTCAAGATAAACAACATCCACTTAAGTTAACATAAAGTGATAAAAGAGATAAATATTTTTATTTTTAAATCATATCCTCAGCTGGGTTTGCTTGTTTTTCAGAAGCTGATACTTTCAGTATACTGTCATTGAAACTTCTAGATTTATAACAGATAAATTATCCATGTTGTTGGTTGAAGACATGAAGAAATTTAAAAATATATATAATAGCACATTTCCATAGTAAGGGAGATAAAATGTCAGTTATCTTTAAATATAGCTGTTCAAATCACGACAAATCATTCTGAGTGTCTAAGTAAATTCATTTATTAGTTTTAGGGCATTATTTTAATTATATGATAGCTACTAATGCCAATATGTCAGCATTTCCACAGAAGCAAATACATATCTCCTTTTAAAGACAGAAAAGGGTAGGTTTGAAGCATGCTTATTTCCCTTCTGTTATGTATCTAAATATAAAGATTTAGGAACAGACATAATATAGGAACTGAGATAACCTTACTCTCTAAAGCTAACAACATTTAAAGTTTATCTTTTTAAATAATGATAGTGGCCCAACAGTGACAAAAACTGTTCTTGTTAATACTTGGAACTAAAATCAAGCACTCCACAGAATGAGACCTTTTTAAAGTAAACAGCTGAAACCAAGAAGCTTCATTACTTTTAAATCCTGTTTTCTCATTAGGATTAAAACTCCTTGCCAGTTGGAAGTGATAAGGGTCTAAGAAAGGAATTTTCTCTGCTGCTACTTTAATTTTTAGTTGTCAGTTTTCCAAAGTTTACCTCTTATTGCAGCCATGTATCTGAAAATGGATAGGACTTGGCACTGGTTACTGTACTAGAGAATGCCTTGTCAAGCCTTTTTGAAAAAAATGTAGTGCCAGACCAGTTTGCCAGGAAGCAGTCTTTGCCCTTTTCTTGTTTGTCTGTTTAGATTTCCTATTATTTTCATCCTAGGAAAAAAAAATGTAGAAAATAAATCTTTTCTTTGGATGAGAAATCCAAGAGGTTAGTGAATACAACAAACAACTTGAGAAAACTACCCAGTTGATTAGAGGATAAGAATCCTATTACATAGGCAACTCTGAAGTATTGACATTTGTTTTTATGTCACTTGGAATAAAGTAGATAAATTTATCCTTTTCTCCAAGTAATAGGAAAGAAAAATTAAGGATCATAGGGTGCACATCAACATAGCAGATCTCAAACCAGAATACCAAAAAGCCTGGTATTTCTCCAACTTTATTTTGAAATTTGGATCTCTTACTTCCCATCGAAGTACACAGATTTCAGAACTGTAAGAAGCTCTTGGTCTTCCTGGAGATATTTAACCCTATAAAACAATTAAATGGCTACTGGAGGAGAAAGACTGACTATTTATCCTCATTTTTTTCATCATGCATGTTGGCTACATTGTATGTTTTACCAGCTGCAATCTTGATGGTTACCCATAAAGACAAAAACAGATGAGGACTAAACCCAGAAAGGCTACTATTTTCATTTCTAGTATTACCACTTTCAGTCAGTTTGGGTTTTTTATTTTGGCCTTTTGTTGGAAATAATATTGAGCAATAGATGCACTGGCTTAACTGTCATAAGTTACCTTACACCTCTCCCTACAGAAAGAGAACTAAGCCACAATTAATGTGCTTAGTTCAGTTTCCCAATACAACTATTTGTCTCTTTCAGCTATAAAAACTACTAGGGCTGCTTTAGCTGCTTTACCAATTCTTTCTGCCAAGGCACAGGATGCATGGCAACAGATAAAGATGTGTGGAAAATACCCTGACAAATAAGGTTATACTCCACTGTCAGAATAAGCATTTGGTTTAGAAACACATAGGATAATGCACCAGAATTCCAGTATCCAGCTCTAAGACAGAAAATTCAGAAGCAAGAAAAAGGTAAACTAATTTTTGTGAACAGTTTGTCTGTCACATAGATTAGCTGGCTCTGAAAAAGTAGCTTTTGTTTCCATTGCAAATATATTGCTCCCAGCTTCATTGTCAGTTTTTTCTATTCCCTTGGCAACAGCATTCTATTCATGATTTTTTTTTCATATCTTAATCAGGAACGTATAATTGTTGGTTTTGTTAGCTAACATGGTATATTATGACAGATAACATCTGAAGATTCCTAGTAGCTATAGTGAAGATCAGCTTGAGGTCTTCACATGCTCTTCACATGCAACTTGTTGTTAACCTATATATACATAGCACCTAATAAATAAGGAGTAGATATAAAATAATAAAAGTCCTTGGGTAAATTATATGCACAAAAGAAACATCCTTTGTTAGATCAGCTGACATAGGTGAAAAAAAAATGTCAAAATTTAAAGCACAAAAGCCCTTCTACTTTAAATGCATTTGTAAAAATGTCAGTGTTGTTAGCACATACAAAAGTGATTATAGTGCATTTAGAAAAAGGGTAAGGTATCCTGAAAAACAAAACTTTCCAATTTTACTAGACTGACTGTCTGGGTACTTTAAGCCTTACCTGACATGCCCTTTATATTACAGATCCAGACATCTCAGGGACAAAGACAGCTTTGATGGAAATATAACATACATCTTATTCCAAACATCTAGTATATCATATATCAAATCTCTCTAAAAATGGCAGTCAGCCAAACTACTATATAATGTCCAGCTTTATGAATTCTGTACTTGAAGGCAGAAGTTGCTGAAGGCACAACAAAATAGATAGGAAAAGAAATGTATCTACTAAGTATCTACTGAGAAGAGAACAGACTGTCCAGAAAATTTGGGAATGCACTTCTGAAATACTGTTTGATCTTCACCATGGCTAGGACAGCTTGGTGAAAACTTTGCTTCTACAACGCAAAAATACCGAGTGAATTTCAGAGTGAATTGTTAACTTGAATAACTGGGACAACTAACTGAGAGATTTGAAACTTAATAAAGAATGAAACTTAATACAGAAAGAAAAATAATGTAAAAATGATAAAAAATAATATTTCAGATTGTATGTCTCAATAAAATTAGATAAATTATTTTCAAATTGTAATAATGGATAAGTCTAAGAAAAATTTGGAAGAAATTTTGGAAATATAGCAAAAGACTATTATTGTTAAAAGATGAGCTGAATATATATCTCAATCACAAAAGAGAAAATATATCAAAGAGTTGAATAAAGATGTTTACTGAAACCTCTGAGAGACAAAATCAAATGAGGCAGAAAGATTTATCAGTAGCCAGAAGCCAATTAGTATCAAGAGGGAAAACTAGGCTGATGTGCCACTCAGTGGAGGAAAGCTGCTGTTCCACAGGAGCAGAAAGCCACAAAGCTACAGGAAAATTGTTGCCAAAGATATGAACTCATTTTTTACTTTTTTATTTTATTTTATTTATTTATTTTTTTATTTTTTAAGGTAAGTGAACTCAGACAGTCATGACAATTATTATCAGTGACAGAAGGACAAAATTTCAGTTTGGTACAAATAGAGCAGGTTAGAGGTTAGCTAGATAAATTCAATGTATTAAAATTGACTAGGCTTTAAGGATTTCATTTTACAAGATTTAAGCATCTGGCTGATAAAATTTCCTTTTATCAGTAAATATCTTTGAAAACTTGTAGAGCTTTTCCAGAGGACTGGAAAACTAGCAAACGTAATGAAACGTTTAAAAAATAATATCTGGGGAATTAATTCTGTAGTACTTTTTATTGTTAATGGAACTCATAGTTTCTTTCCTTCCCACTTCCCCCGCTCCCTCCCCCTGGAAATGATAAGTCTTTTTTTTATCTGGACACAGTGTAAGAAAGGTTTCAAAATCTCCAGAGGCTTTGAAGGATTCCAAGGATTCCTCAAGTTATTCTTTTCCAGTATGAAAACTCTTTTTTTTTTTTTTTTTTTAGTACTATAAATGCATCACTGTGGTTTTCCATTACATAATAATAGGAAATGGACTCCATGATACTTGAGTCCCTTCCAAATCCTGTTATTCTGAGTATATCTAGGCTCTTTTGCTTTATTTTTGCAGTTTTACCTTCCTCCACTTTCTAACACTGATGGTTGTTTTTCATTCATAAACAATATGTAAGCAGATAATTCTTCATATAATATAGAAATCTTTCAGTGCAACAAAAGATTCTGAAAGAAAGTTTCACAAAGGATAAACTATCAAACCTGTCTTCTGTAATTGAAGCCAATGAAAAAAATCTTATTGATTTAATTGAATGTTACCAAACTCACAGTAGAAAAAAAAAAATAACATTTCTCAAAGATCACACATCCTAAATGTAAGAATGAAGATAACAGTCACACACATTAGCTCAGATATTTATCTCTAGAGGCAAATCATGGCAATGACTTTCACATATTAATAAAGCATTGATTTAAGATTCTAATCACAGATCAAAACACTAAACAATGCAAGACTTTTAAAATTCTGTCACCCTCCTCTCAAAATTCTAACCAAAAAAAAAAATAAAAAAAAATCAAAAAAAAAATCATGAAGTTATGGGAGAAGAAGAAATACTTCTGAACATTGTTTTAAGTATTGCACCTGTAGAAATCTGAAGTATTCAGAAGAACATCTTTATTAGATGAATTGATTTTATTGTACACTAACTTTTTTAGTGTCTTAGTTATACATGTTATCTCTCTGATAGTGCTTTCCTATGCTTTCTACAAATTCCTCTGCTTCCACTAGCCAGACTTAGTTATACCTTCACTTTCCTTTTCTTACTTGAAGAAATGTTGCTTGTTGAAAAAAATGTTGCTTGTTGAACAAAAATGTTGCTTGTTGAAAAAGAAAAGTGTATCTGGGTCTAGCTGGGATGTAGTTAACTTTCCCTGCAGCAGCCCATACAATGCTGTGTTCTGTGGGGCGGGGGAGAGGGGCGGGGGGGAGGGGGACGGGGGGGTAGGCGGCTGTCTCTTGTTATGAAGAGGTCTCTCCTCCCAGACAACCACTATGCATATTGAAGCCCTGCTTCTCAGGACATGTCAGAACATCACTCATGGACGGGAAGTAGACAATAAATTTTCTGTGCTTTCACTTGGCCTTTGCTTATTTTTTCCCTCTTCATTTTCCCTTTAATTAAATTATCCTTATCTCAACCTGTGAGTTTTTTTTTTTTCTTTGCCTTTCCAGCATACTTTCTTCTCTCCCTCTTCTGAGGACCAGGGGGAGTAAGAGAATAGTTGTGGTGGAGTTCAGCTGCCCAGTAAGGTAAAACCACCACACCAAATAACCTTATCCTGGTGCATTTTAGTAGAGTTTCAGGAAATGTGGAAAGTTCTCCACTAACTCTGAAACCTTTTAAAATAGATTTTAGAAGGTATCAACTGTAGCTGTATGGAACGTGAATTTCCTGCAAAGTGAACAAAATATTAGAGTTTAGCAAATTTTCATCTATAAGGCACTTAATAAGTTGTTTCTGGCTTGTGTATGATTAAATTGTTACTGTAAATCTGAAGTTACCATTACTGTCCTCCACCTTCAGATAAAGTGAAGATGTGGGAGCGTGGCCATGGGGGTCGACAAGCCCCATGGTTGGTGATAACATCAGACTCTTAACGATGAGGCCATCAGGAATGTAAAGAGTTTAGAGGGAACAAAGAAGGATGATTCAGGAGACGCCTTGCCGTTTCGGGTTGCTTGTTTTCCAGCCGGTAAGGCATGGAAGTTGCTGGGTGTTTGCGGTTGCCGGGCAAAGTTGTTGACCAATGAAGAGTTAGTGGAAAAGTACTGCTGTGGGGCGAATCGTATAAGAAGGGAGGCTGTCCTCATTATGGGGAGGCAACAAGGATAATGAAATTATGCCCTCAATATGAGAGATGAAGTTAGGCCCTCAATAAGATATATAATGAAGTTATGTCATCAATAAAGTAGCAGCAGTTACCGATCCTGCTAGAACCCTGGTGTCCGTGTGGTCATTACGCCACAAAGACACAGGATAAACTGGAATTATTTAATATTAAAGGGGTGCATATAACAAAAGATTTTTCCCTCTTGTAGAAAGTGTTACCTAGCTAAAACATGTAATATGTTTTAACAGACTTGACTTTATCAAGCTGGGTGAAAAGTAGTGATTACAAACATGCACATTTTTTTCAATCTGTTGTACCTTATATCCACTTTTTTTTGTATGTCATCTGGATAATAATTGCTAATAATTGTGAAATCAAACTTGAAATTCATCTTAAATGTAAGAAGTAAACCCTTATTGAACTTTGCTTAGAAGAAGATACAAGATACTACATGAATCAGTATAAAATTATGTTTTAGACTGTAACAAAAAAGATATTTCTCAAACATCTAAATATAAGATCATAACAGAGAAATATACATAAGACTTCCTTCCAGGAGTTTCTAAGTGCTTTCCACCTAAATTCAAGCAAGTGTGTGATGCACAATTCAATATTGTGCTTATCTTTATATACATGTAGTGGTGGCATATAGTTAAAATAAAGTTTATGTTTATGTTCTTTACTGCACTAACCTAAACAACCAATATATCAATAGACCTTTTTTTTTCACTAAATTATTTCTCAGAGGGTGGGAGGTTGGAGGACAGGTGCTTATAATGATGGAAGTTTAATCAACAATTCATACCTTTGTCGATATTAAGATTATTCTTAGTGGGTAAAAAAATAAAAAAATCAAAGTGTAACTTTAGTTTACAGAGACAAGTCCTAGGCCTTTTATAGTCTTTAGAGAGAGATTCCCTCAGAGAAGAATTCAAAGGACCCACAGTGGTTTTGGATTCTGAACCACTCAAATAACAGACTCTTTCTCTCTGTATTGTCTAATTCCTCAACTTTTTTAGGTTAAACTTAGTTTCATTGGACACACTAACCCCAGCCTGTGTGTCTCTAGCTACTAGGATAAAATTACTACATTTTGCAACTGTTGAGGGTTAAAAAACATAAAAAATAAGAAGTATTAGAAATTAGTAATATAAAATACTTCTCTTTTTGGATTAAGAACATTTAAGTGCTAGTTTCTTCTGAATACTGAAATTCAAGATCATCACAAGTACTGTTTTCTTGGTCTTTCTTAATACAGTTTGATCCCACTCTATTTCTCTGCATTAGTTAATCAATGTGTTTGTCTAACCTTTCAGTAGGTCGGTGGTTTACCATCTGATTTGCATTGTGCTTTTTCTTCCTTTTAAAAAGACAAATTTTTTTTTTTTTTTAAACATAGTTTTATATTTTATTCTCTGTGTTATACCATTGATTCTCTACAGGATCTTAAGAATTCTTTCTTTCATTCAATCCTTCTTAAAATTCTTTTAACTAGAATCCTGAGAAATTAGTAGGAAATATGCAGACTCTAGTCTGATGCTCTGCAGTTGAGCTTTGACCTTCAGTAAAAGATTGCTTAGCAGTTTTTGAAAAGCAAGCAAACAAAAGAGAAGGAAAAAAAAAAAAAAAAAAGATTAACCCCAGGTGCCCATCTAAGACTAGAGGCATCCAAAATCATTAGTCACTTAAAAATCTTGGTAGGGGTATCTTATCTGAGTTATAGAGTAGATTGAGTCTACTACTGTGTGAGAGACACTAAGCAAGATAAACATCTATTCTAAAAACCTATTCTTTGGCAATCAGCAGAATCACCATCAGTTTGCAAGTCTGTCCTCAGAATGCACAAAAACCATCTTGAAAGAATGTTTAGCTGTCAGGCAAGGACTATAGAGATAAAAAATTGTATCTTCATGAAAAACAGAGGGACACAGTGACATTATGATTTTAGTTCTGAAATTGATGCAGCTATAGTATAATATAGATAAAGTGACAGATATATTAACAAATATTTTTAACTTCGTATGTTTGTCTTTAGGGTACTTGACATTGAGAAGACAACAAAATTTTAATCACAGTGCTATTTGATGGCTTTAGTTTGCAAATTGTTTTATCCAAGTCATTGGCTTTCAGAAGCCATTTAGAATCTTGCAGTATTTGTTAGGAATATTTCTACATTTTCCACTAATTTAGCAACACAATCTAAAAAATAAACCATCAAACAAAAACAACAGTAACAACAAACACTGAAAAGTCTTGAGGACAATTGTTGCAATTGTGAGGAACAGTTCCACTTCAGTTAGTTTATGTGTTCATCAAGAACACTTCAGACTGATCTCTTGCTAAATAAGACATCGGTTGCATAGGCCCCTTTATGAAACATAAGAAATTTCATCTAGTAGTTTGGTAGAAAAGCATTATTTTGAACAAAGATATTTTTACATTGGAAAAATAGCACTGAATTTTCACAACGTACAAGAAAAGGTGCAGGGAAGATCAGAAGGGCATTATATAACAAAGCAAATGACTAGCACCCTTGATTTTAATATTAGTTTCTATTACTCATTAGTACTTAATAATTCTTATGAAGGCATATTCACCTAAGTAAATTAATAATGCAGAGAGGAAATTACTATTTCTTATCAATTCTAACACTCTTAAACAAGCATAAAAATGATCTCATGTCTACACGGTGCTTTTCATTCAAAATATTCCTGAAGCTTTCATACAGACTTTTCAAAGAATAACTAAAAATTGAAATTTTCTACTGAATGCAGATTGAAAGCTCAAAACATTTCCTGAATCATGGTAATATAATGCAACTATTCATAGAGAAAGAAGAGATCAGAGCAACCTATATAATTTTGTCATATAAGGAACTGTTTGAATAGTAGACACATAATAGGATTTAGAGGACTGCATTTCCTTGAAAGTTTCCTTTACAGCAGTCCACTGAAAAACTGGCAGAGCCAGCCTATCACTAACTATCAAAATGTCTCTCCCTCCAGAAATGAAGGGTCTACAACACCTATCTATGTCTCTGCTACTAAATGCTACAGGGACTTGGGCAGCTGTCTGTCCCTAGTGCTGAGTGGCATATGAATGGCCCTGGGCCACCACCGAATCACCAGTGACACAGCTTTAACTCTTGTTACGTTTGTTAGGATAACGTTGGACACTAAATAGCCAAACCAAGAGCAGTCTTAACCCTATATCCTTCTGGAAATAGTTTATGATAGGATTTCCCAAACCCTTCCTGGATACCATCACTGAACATTCTTGTTAAAAGTAGTCAAGATTCTGCTGGAGAACGGACAACAATGTTTAACAACATGGAATTGCCATCAGTCCAAAATTAAATGCATTCTCTAGATCACAATGTAATATTGGTTTTGTGGATAACAATTGCTGGTACTGATATACGTACAGTAATTATACTGGTGATAATGTTGATAGATTTTTATAGGCATTTTAAGAAGCCTCTAAACTTTCTGAGGTATTCTCAGTTAGAGCATTATAGGGCTTGTAAGTTCTTTAGATAAAGTTAGACCAAATACGGAAAGATGACAAAAGGAGTCAAAGGAAATGTTCTTGGGTGAAAGTCTTACATTCCCAACCTGGGAGGATAATCAACACATCAAAAATACAAATAATGTCTGCTACTCACCTGCAAGAACAGGCAAAGGCTGTGCTGTGAGGATACCTGGCAGTTCAGGCAATTACTTTGTTTCAAGTGAGTCCTCTGTCTGAAATCAGTTCATTGTTGCATCTATTAGACACAAGGTGAGGAGCTCCTAGACAGTCCACAGAATCAATAACTGAGTGCAGTGTGTGTGCACTCAAATGATGGCCATGATGCCATTATACTCAATGATATCATAATTATAGGACAAATTTAAATTTTTCCTTATATCACATTTATGACTTGCATATCATAGGGTTTTTTTGCCACATGAGAGCAAAGTGATTAATTAAGTACAGCAGTCTGATACAGTTGCAAGAATTCAAAAATATGGTAGTGATAAGAAAATAAAAGAAGGGCTCTGTCCCCAAATTTTTCTAACATTGAAGTCATGCTGAGATTCCCGATTGCAAGTTGAAGGTGACTCTGGCTTGGTGACGCCTTACTATGTGATACATTGCTCAGGAAACATTTATATTACAAATATTAGCTAAGAAAAAGAAGCCTTTCCTAGCAGTCTTTTTTTTTTTTTTATGTTTATTTTTGGCAGTGCTTGGCTGTTGGACGTGATGATCTTAGAGGTCTTTTACAATCTAAATGATTCAATGCTTCCATGAAATCAGGATTAAGAATCTAATATTTCTCTGAAATTTATAAAAATATATTATTCATATAGTCTTTTCAGGTAATATCTTTGTTTTTTAAATTAATCTGAGAAGTTCTATCTATATGTTTTGGTAAAGTGTTTTTAGACTTAGTATTATGGATTCCTTCCTTTTTCTGCAGCAGGCTCCTCACATTGGGATTCACATTGGGGTTTCAAATAAATATCATTCTACCAGACTACAATACTACAATAGCTATCATAAAGGAATATTGCAGGAATACTCTCAAAAAAAAACAAAACAAAAAGAAAAAAAAAACTTAATTTCTTGTATTTTAAGAGAACATTTACACCATAATGTACAATTTGATTTGATGTATGTAATGCGCATCATTTTCCTACCTTCAGATCCCCAAGACCTTATTTGCCTTCTCTAATGAGACAAGTGTTTAAGTGGAAGAGAAGAGCACAGTTGATGTTACTTATTTTGACTTTAGCAAGGGTTTTGACCGAGTATCACACAATATCCTTGCAGTCAACTATAGAGATATGATTTTGACAGGTAAACTAAAGATGGTGTGTGGAAAACTGACTGCATATCTTAGCTCAAAAGACTGTGATCAGCAGCAAGAAAATCAACCAATCTCCAGTTATCATTGCTACTGCTCGGAGTACTGACACTCTTAAGCCTTTTCAATAACATGGATGGTGGGACAGAAGGCACATTTTGAAAGTTGAAAAGGAGTAGGCTGTGAGCTCTTGTGATGATGGGTCAGTACAGTAAATTGAAATATTTTTCAGAGATATGCTATGCCACCAAGGAGAAATACATAATCAGAACTAGATGTGTATTAGTCCTCAAATAAGACTATTGTGCTTTCTGTGTTTAAGTGCGTGTGAAGATACATGGAAAAGAGAATCTCCAGATATGCATTTGATTCTGGAACAAATGCTGTAGGAACTGCCTGCAAAAGGTGTGCCTAGGTGAAGGACCTCCTGCAGCAGGTGGCCAAGCTGAAGGAGGCAGTGAGAAGGCTGGGTAGCATCAGAGAGGCTGAGGAGAAGTTAAACAGTTGAATCCTAGGACAGTCTGTAGGGAACCCACAGCCCATGGCCAAACAGCTTGCAGCTCCCTCACTGACACTCACAGAAGGGAGGGGGACCAACAAAACTGGAGGGTGGAAGCTGGTAATGACAAGGACCATCGGGGGAAGAGTTTTCCCCCAAAGCCTGAGGTGCTCTCACAGAACTGCTTCACCCCTCTGCAGACAGGAAAGGAAAGACCCATTGCAAGGAGGGTGGAGCTGAGTAAGACAGCCTGGTCTGCTCCCCACATGATTATTAGTCCAATTAATAAAAGGTGATGGGTTATTGTAGTAGGAGACTCTCTTCTGAGAGGTGCAGAGGCACCTATCTGTTGACCCAATCCACTCTTGAAGGATGTCTGCTGCTTACCAACCAGGGACTATATCAGGGATGTTACCAAGAGACTGCCAAGCCTTCTACAGTCTAAGTACTATTATCCACTGCTGCTGTTTCATGTGGGCACCAATCAAGTAGCCAGAGGCAGACTGAGGAATGTCAAGAGGGATTACAGAGCCCAGGGAGCAGCAGTAAAGGACTCATGAGTGCGGGTTGTTTTTCATCCATACTCCCAGTAAGGGAAGGGGATTGAAAGGGCCAGTTGAATCTGGCAAATCAACAGATGGTTACAGGACTGGTGCCACAGAAAGGGGTGTGACTACCTAGATCATGGGACTCACTTTGTGAAACCCAGTCTGATGAGGGCTGATAGGGTCCACCTGTCAGAGAAGAGAAGATCATCTTTGGTCATAGACTTGCCAAGCTGGTGAAGAGGACTTTAAACTGAAGTTGTTTGGGGAGGGGAACCTCAATCTATTCCGCTCTTCCTAGCTTGATGCTAATGTCAGTGACAGATGCCCAGAGACTGGAGAAAGGTCACAGGTCAACAATAGAACACCTGAAGAGCTGCACAAAGCAAGTCTAGCCACTCTAGCCAGTCAGTCGGCTTCGTCAGGGGCCCAACTTAAATGTTTCTATTCTAATGCATGTAGCATGGGGAATAAACAAGAGGCGTTAGAGAACAGAGAGGGCAAACAGGGCGTGGTGCAGCAGTCAGGGCGTGGTGCAGCAGTTGGCGCAGCAGTGTGCACAGGGAGGGAACAGGGTCGGTCATTTTGTGTTCTGGGATCAGCAGAGGAAGGGCCTTCTATTGCAACAGAAAGGGTGTCCACCTGCCAACCCTGCTAGTCTGAGGTTGAAACCCAGACAAGGGGACCACAAATTCCCCAGGCAGATTCCTACACCCAAACAGACCTCCTGAGGATTTCAGAGCTACCCAGACCCTCAGTTCCAGGGAACTCCAGTCTCTGGAAGTCCCCCTAGGTCCTGAAGGCAGAGGTGGGTGTCATGGGTGCAAATGTGCCCAGTTGGATGAGCTTTTCAAAGAGGTGGCTCTGTTGTGTGAGGAGCTCACCAGACAGCATAACATTCAGGAATCTAAGTGGGAGATTGAAAAATGGTATTATACGTTGATGTGGTCCGAGCAACAGCCCTGCCTTAAGTCCAGGCAAGGGGCAGGTAAATAAGCTTGCAGCCCAGAACGAACACATTTGAAAGACTCACAGGACCAAGGAGAGTAGACTCTTGTCTCTGATCGTAGCTGGAGAAGGAGTCACCCCCTTGCCCCTGAAGTGCTCCTGCACAACAGATATGATGTTCTAGTGCAGGAGAGAGGAGACTCCGGGAGAAGTAGCAAAGACTTCTGAAAGGCCAAACACAGGGAACTCAGAAAGGCCAGCCACACAAAGTTGGCTCAGTCTCCCACCTGCATCAGAACCAGTGTCAAAATGAAGGCATGAATGGTGTTAGTCATTGGAGACTCCTCTCTGAGAGGCACTGAGGCTCCCATTTGCCCTACAGACAACCTCTCCAGAGAGGTTTGCTGGCTGCCTGGTGCCCATATTTGTGATATTCAAAGAGGCCACCGAGTCTGGTGGGTCCCAAAGAGTACCACACCTTCCTACTTTTTCAAGTAGGATCAAAAAATGCTGCAACAAGGAAACTTCAAAGAATATCAAAAAGGATTTTATGTCCCTTGGAGAGATGTTGAAGGGATTGGGAGTGCAATTACTGTTCTTCTCTGTCCTTCCAGTTGGTGACTGGGACCCAGGAAAAGGAGATGAACGGACCATGTGGATTATTGGCTGCGAGGCTGGTGCCATGCCCAAGTTCTTACATTCTTGGACACACTTTTGAGAGACTGGTTATGCTGACGCTGGATGGGATGCAGCTGACCAGGTGGGACAAGAGTGTTATGCAGGTTCTGGTTCTGGAAATGTGATAGGACTGATGGCCCAGCTGAAATGCCTCCACACCAATGCATGCAGAGTGGGGAAAAAATCCAGACGAGTTGAAAACCATGGCACATAAGATAAATATGACCTGATTGCTATCACAGAAATGTGGTGGGATGGATCACATAACTGCAACACTGGAATAGAGGCCTACAAGCTCTTCAGGAGAGATAGGCAGGAAGGGAAGGGAGGGGGTGTTGTCCTCTACATACGGGAAGGGATTAATTGTGAAGAGATGCCTCTGAGAAACAGTCATGGACAGGTTGGGAGCTTGTGGGTGAAAGTTAAGGACCACACCAATAAAGAACAGCTTGTGGTTGGGGTCTACTACAGGCCACATGACCAAGAGGAGACTGTGGATGAGGCCTTCTTGCTTCAACTACAAGAAGCATTGCACTCACGTTCTCTCATCCTGATGGGGGGCTTCAACCACCTGGATGTCTTCTAAGAAAACTTCACAGCAGGCTGTAAGCAATCCAGAAGATTCCTAGAGTACCATTATCTTCTATTATCGTAGATCATAGAATGGAAAGATTGTAAGGGACCTCAAGGATCATCTAGTTCCAACCACCCTGCAGGGACGTCACCCACTAGATCAGGTCACTCAGGGCCTCATCTAACCTGGTCTTGAACACCTCCAGGGATGAAGCATCCACAACCTCTCTGGGCAACCTGTTTCAGTGCCTCAGCACCCTCTGAATGAAGAATTTCCCTCAAACGTCTAATCTAAATCTCCTCTCTTTTGGCTTAAAACCATTCCCCCTTGTCCTGTCATTATCTACCCAAGTAAAAAGTCCTCCATCCTTTTTATAAGACCCTTTTAAGTACTGAAAGTCTGCCATGAGGTCACCTGGGAGCCTTCTCTTCTTTAGGCTGAACAGCCCCAGCTCTCTCAGCCTTTCTTTGTAGGAGAGGTGCTCCAGCCCCTTGATCACCTTTGTAGCCCTCCTCTGGATCCACTCTAACAGCTCCACATCCTTCTTGGGCTGGGGATTCCAGACCTGGATGCAGTACTCCAAGTGAGGCCTCACCAGGGCTGAGTAGAAGGGGACAATCACCTCCCTCAACCTGCTGGCCACTCCTCTTTTGATGCAGCCCAGGATGCAGTTGACCTTCTGGGCTGCAAGCGTGCACTGTCAACTCATGTCATGCTTTTCATCCATCAGAACCCCAAGTCCTTCATTACAGGACTGCTCTCAATGAGTTCCTACCCTAGTCTGTACTCCTGTCTGGGATTGCCCTGGCCCAGGTGCAGAACCCTGCATTTAGACTTGTTGAACCTCATTAGGTTCACATGGGTCCACTTCTCAAGCCTGTCCCAGTCCTTTTGGATGGTATCCCTTCCTTCTATTGTATCAACCGCACCAGTTTGCTGTCATCTGCAAATTTGCTGAGGGTTACTCAATCCCGCTGTCTATGTCGCTGATGATTTTAATCAGTACTGGACCAAGGACAGACCCCTGAGGTACACCACTTGTCACCAGCCTTCATTTGGACGTAAATCCATTGATCACCACTCTCTGGGTGCGACCTTTGAGCCAACTCCTTATAGACAGAATGGTACACCCATCAAATCCATCTCTCTCCAGTTTGGAGACCAGGATGTCATGTGGGACCGTGTCAAAGGCCTTGCAGAAGTCCAAGTAGATGACATCAATTGGTCTTCCTTTGTCAACTGATGCAGTCACTCCATCGTAGAAGGCCACCAGATTGCTTAGGCACAATTTACCATTGGTGAACCCATGCTGTTTGTCTCGGATCACCTCTTTGTCTTGCATGTGCCTCAACACTACTTCCAGGAGGATTTGTTCCATGATCTTGCCAGGCACAGAGGTGAGGCTCACCGGTCTGTAGATCCTTGGGAACTCCTTTCTACCCTTTTTAAAAAGGGGAGTGATATTTCCCTTTTTCCAGTCACCAGGGACTTCACCTGACTGCCAGGACTTCTCAAATATGATAGAGAGAGGTTTGCCAACTACATAAGCCAATTCCTTCAGGACACTGGGATGCATGTTATTAGGCCCCATAGAAGTGTATTCATTTCCACTGAGGTGGTCTCAAACCTGCTCTTCACTTACAGTGGGTGGCACTTTGCTCCCCCAGCGTCCATCCTGGTTCAAGGAAACAAAAGACTTGTGAAGCCTAACTGGCAGTGAAGACTGAGGCAAAGAATTTGTTGAGCACCTCAGCCTTATCCATGTCTGTCGTTACCAGTTCACCCTTCTCATCCATCAGTGGGGGTACACTCTCCTTGGTCTTTCTTTTTTGAGCAATGCATTTATAGAATCTCTTTCTGTTATTCTTTGCATCCCTTGCCAAGCTCAATTCCATCTGTGCCTTGGCTTTCCTTATCCCATCCCTGCACATCCGGACTGCATCCCTGTACTCTTCCCAGGCCATGTGTCCCTGCTTCTACTGCCTGTGCATTTCCTTCTTGCACCTGAGTTTGACCAGCAGGTCCTTGCTCATCCATCCCAGTTGTCTGCACTCCCTGCCTGCTTTATTACACAGGGGGATGGAGAATTATGTGCTCTAAGGAAAACATCCTTAAAGAGTCTGCAGCTCTGCTCAGCTCCTTTGTCCTTAAGGACAGTGTTCGAGGGGACCTCAGCTACTAGATCTTTAAATAGCTTGAAGTTTGCTCTTTGAAAGTTCAAGGTCCTGACTTTGCTCTTTGCCAGGCCCATATTCCTTGAGATCACAAACTCAACCAGGGCATGGTTGCTGCAGCCCAGACTGCCTCCAATCTTGTCCTCTTTAGCTGTGTTGGTGAGCGCCAGGTCCAGTAACACTTCTCCTCTGGTTGGTTTGTATAGTACCTGGACCAGGAAGAGGGTGGTGAGACACTGGAGCAGGTTGCCCAGAGAAGTTGTGGATGCCCCATCCCTGGAGGTGTATCCCTGAGTGACGTGATCTATTGGGTGGCATCCCTGCCTATGGCAGAGGGGTTGGAACTAGATGATCTTTAAGGTCTTTTCCATTCTATGATTCTTTGATTCTATGATCCTTTGATTCTATAATTCTTTGATTCTAAAAAGAGAAAATAACAGAAAAATTAAAATGTTCTAGGTAATTTCTACGTCAGTTCTTTTATCACCCTTTTGAGAGGAGGCAATCAAATTATTTAGTTGCATTGGTTTTCTGCACCAGAAATAATCAGTGTTGACTGACTTCTTTTCACAAAACAATAACCTCAAGTTTTCTACCGTCTAGGTACAAAATCTTATACTTTATCTATTTCTCTTAAACAAGATGTGCCATGACTGAAAGTAGGGTTCAGCTCTTGGTATTTTTGGCGATATTAAAAAAAAAAAAAAAAAAATAGAGAAATAAATACGTAAAAATAAGAAAATAAAATTAATTGTTTTACTGTACATGGAATAGTTATCTTTAGGAATCATTCAGGTTTTTCCTTGATCCTTCACTTCAAAAACTCTTAATTAAAATATTGCTTCCTAATGGTGGATGGGATGATCTGAATAGTTTTATTCTAAAAGAAGTAACCAGTATTACCTGTTATGAATACGTATGGACAAACCAATGTCTTTTTCACCAACTTCTCCTGGAAACAGCTTAATTTTTATTATTATTATTATTATTATTATTATTATTATTATTATTATTATTATTATTTTATCTGAAAGATCTCCAATAATATCCTGAGGGAAACATTCACCACGTAAAACATTAGCCAAGTAGTTAGACAATGGCAAAACTACAAGTAATTAATGGGTTTTGTTGTAAAATGAACTATTAAGAGTGATGGAATAGGAAAAAAAAAATCTGTTTTGGGGAGGATCTTTATAAAATAGGATTAGAGAGTCAACATATAGTTTCTTGCTAAAGCTAGGGCCGAAATTTGAAAATCCACTTAGATTTGGCCAGATATTAAGTCAGATCTCACAGTGTAGTTACTGAAAGTACTTGACAATCATAGACACAGATGACAATAACCAGCTCCTTTCTTAATTATAAAATACCAGTGTTCTCATATGAATATATGGGGTTATGAGGGAATACTTAAAGGAAATTAAAAGGTCTTTGAGGCTATCTTGTTATTTCAAATTTTGATGGCTGCCAAAACTAAAATCATGGCCTGTCATTTGTTTGTCAGAAAGCATTAAGCAACAGATGGAGAGCCTTGCTTGATTCCTATTGTTCCATACTCTTTGAAAGTCTTCGGTTTACATCTTTTAACTTCTTCAGTATTTTGAATTGTAAGAGACCTAAATACACCAGCAAAATCCCAGAAGTTTATTTCTGAAACCAGTTGTTCATTGTATTTTACATTCTGAAATAATCCTAGCAACTATTAATAATTTTAATGAGGTCTTTCCTCAGAAAACATTGGAATATTAAGACTTTTTAAAGTGCTAGCTAAAGTAGTAGAATAATAATTTTCTTCCTAGGTCCTCTTTACCAAATTCTAAAGCATTTAAGAGATTCTATGACAGCAAAATATTCCATTCATCCTTTTGAATTTCCTACCTTTAGCCTGGTTCTGAGGCAAATAAATACAAAACTATAAAATCCAGCATATAACCATGGGAAAAAAAAAAAAAAAGAAAAAAGAAAAAAAAAAAGAGGGAAGGGAAGGGAAGGGAAGGGAAGGGAAGGGAAGGGAAGGGAAGGGAAGGGAAGGGAAGGGAAGGGAAGGGAAGGGAAGGGAAGGGAAGGGAAGGGAAGGGAAGGGAAGGGGAAGGGACGGGAAGGGAAGGGAAGGGAAGGGAAGGGAAGGGAAGGGAAGGGAGGGAAGGGAAGGGAAGGGAAGGGAAGGGAAGGGAAGACGAGAACGGAAGGGAAGACGAGACGAGAAGGGAAGACGAGAAGAGAAGAGAAGAGAAGAGAGAGAAGAGAAGAGAAGAGAAGAGAAGAGAAGAGAAGAGAAGAAAGAGAAGAGAAGAGAAGAGAAGAGAAGAGAAGAGAAGAGAAGAGAGAAGAAAAAAGAAAAGAAAGAAAAGAAAAAAAGAAGAGAAAAGAAAAGAAGAGAAGAGAAGAGAGAAGAAAAAAGAAAAGAAAGAAAAGAAAAGAAAAGAAAAGAAAAGAAAAGAAAAGAAAAGAAAAGAAAAGAAAAGAAAAGAAAAGAAAAGAAAAGAAAAGAAAAGAAAAGAAAAGAAAAGAAAAAAGAAAAGAAGAAGAGAAAAGAAGAGAAAGAAGAGAAAAGAAGAGAAAGAACAGAAAAGAAGAAAAGAAAAGAAAAGAAAAGAAAAGAAAGGAAAAGAAGAAAAGAAAAGAAAAGAAAAGAAAAGAAAAGAAAAGAAAAAAGAAAAGAAAAGAAAAGAAAAGAAAAGAAAAGAAAAGAAAAGAAAAGAAAAGAAAAGAAAAAAGAAAAGAAGAAAAGGAGAAAAGAAATATATGTTTGAAGTTTTAAAGCAAGCCTGAATATATATTCAAATTACATTCTAATCTGAAAATGATGCAAAAATTTACAGTTTTTTTACTGCTCAAATGAATGAAACCTTTCAGCCTAATACTTAGGGATTGCTGCTAAATAGTATTGTCTACCTTTATTATTTCTTTTGGTTAAATGTGAGTACTGTGCATATTAACTTGAGACATAATTTAAGAGAGTAGCTGAAAACTTGGCACTGCTGATCTTGAAAAGAATACATATTAGCAATATTGTTACTATTCGCAATTAACACTATTGCCATTGCATATTGTCACAGCACTTTATATGTATTTGCTTACATTTTCCAGTATTTAAGAAGTTATTTGTACGTTGTTGTATAATAGCTTTTCCTTTCCTCTTTGTCAACAGGTTACTATTCTTTAAGTTTATACCTGGGAAGAGAGTCCAACTACAATGAGTTTGTACAACTCCAACTACATTGAGAAAGGGCTGGCTTACCTGATAACACTGCAGTTACTGACCTGTATACAGTCCTGACTAGCACAGCAGCAGCATCAGTGTAAGAATCCGGTAGTAATTATAGCTTGCTATTCTAGATCCAAATAAATAATTACGTTTCCTTGTCATTTTGAGATAATAATTTCATATATGTGATCTTATAAAAAATTGTTTACCGAGCAGGATTTGTTTAATAGAAATATAAAATGCCTTACTTCTTTTATATGTAAACTAGAACAACAGATTTGAAGTACTTAATAAACAAGTAAATTATTAAATTAACAAAAGCTGCATACATTCTTTTAAATTTAGATGATGTTAAAGGCATGCTGTTTTCCATCCCTCCGCTGCCCCCACTTCTTCCCTCCACAAAAAAGGAGACTTTCAGAAGTATTTCTGGCATCAAGCAAATACAATTTCTCCCCTCACAAACTTTAAAAGGGATCTAATATTTCCATATTGATATTTTCCTTTATCGTTCTTCCTGTGCCTTGTTATAATTTTTCCCTGCAGTAGGTAATTCTCCTTGCAGTTGGTATTCTCCAGTAGTTCTGTCTGAAATTCTTGCCCTCCTACTTAATGATGGATGTTTTAGTATAACCAGCTATTAACCAAGACCATTAAATTGGTATATGTAAATGGTTGTGCGTTGTTCCTGTTTTGACCAGAATTTTGAACAGAAAAACTAAAGTTGGCATATTGGATTTCTCTATTATTTTAGAGACAAATAATACGTCAAAGCTGTTATTCTGGAAAATGGTGCCTTAGACAATGGTAAAACTCTAGCTACTCCATGGTTTGGTTTCCAGTCAAATGAGTGGCAGTTCTGTCAGTGTAGTAATTAAAGCCCTGAAAAGTTCTTACGGTGAAAAATATATATATATAATAATAATAAAAAAAACCTCTCAGGTTGGGACAAAAGACCCACTTGCCAACAAAGCTTTTTTAACAAACATGCTATGAATTGAAAGACTGATAAATTTCTCAGGTTAAGTTTACACCAAAATGTAGATCTACTTCATTAAAAGAATGCTAGTAAAGTAACTTGCCAAAAAAAAACAAACTGAAACCATTGTATGTTTGATGCTACAGGGTACTGACATATTCATATAGGACCTGAATGACTTAAATTCAAGTGAACAGCTTGCAAAGGCAGTTCAGAAAACTGTAATTGGAGATACTTATGAAATAATCATCAGTTATCTAAATTTTTAGTCAGAATCAGATAGAAGTATACTCTGTATTCTGATCTAATCCATAAAACGTACAAGATAATGATATTTATTCATTCTCACACTGTGACAGTAATTTCTTATATAACCATAATATGGTACTTAAGAAAACAACTAATTTTCAACCAGGATCAGTTTTAAATCAGTTTCACATAATGAAAAGTCCTCTAGATCCCTAGGTACATTTTCCAAAGGTCAGTAGTAATCTTTGTTATAAGTATACGCTGTATTTCAAGTGAATTTGGTTCTCTTCCATTGCTACTCATTCATCCTATTCTGCTGTTGTATATGTTCAAAGAGATTAATATTCATTCATTTTCTGTCTCAATTTTATGTTTGGCTTATATATATGTACTTATGACTATATTTGATGGCATCATATGAAATACCATCTTAAGAATATCTGGTTGGATACCACATCCAAAATGACACATTTTTAATTAAGAACTAGTCAACCATTTTTTTCTTTGTATACAGAAGGAAAAAAAATAAATTCTCACTGTTCAGAAGGTAAGAATATAAGAAGATGACATTATTTCCTCACTCACACTTTTTTATATATCTGTTAAAATACTATGTGGTTATGTTATAGAGGTATTTTCCCTCAGCTCTCCATGAGCATAACCAAATTTTATATACTTACTAAATAAAAAATATCTTGCAAGTTAGTGTATTCCCCTCAGCTTGTAAATTAAAACTGTGGATGTGGACTGTGTGATTACTTTATCTGCATAAAGGACAGAAAAAAGATATTTTTTGCACATTTCATTTCATTATATAATAATAGAAAAAAAATCTATAGAATTTTATTTCTCATTTTTTATGTAACCAAGTATCATTCCATTTTCAGGCATGCTAACATCCAACTAATCAGTAGAAAAAAAAAGCTGCAACAAATTTGCTGCTTGATGCTAGGATTGCTAGCATTAGTCTGTAGTCCACTAGTTCCTTTCTTTTCCCATATCTTTTTTTCCCCTTAAAAAAATAGAGTGATATATTTCCACCAATAAGGTAAGAGGCAGCTGAGAAAGCAGAAGACAAAGAATGAACTGGAGGAATTGGCTGGAAACAGCAATATGAGCTTGCCGTCCAGAAAAAAAAAAGGACAACTGTTCAATTGCCACTGCCAACTGAAAAATTGTAGTGAGTGAAGAACCAAATATTAGCACTACCAGTCAGATTCCTCCTGCGAAAGGTAGAGAAGGAAAATGGGGTATGTCTGAAAAATGAAGCCTATGTGTTAAGGTTTTTCTTCTCTTTAAAGGAAAATATTTATATATAGATGTCTAAAAATAAACATCTCCAAATAAATTAGAGTACATCTCAATCTGAGCTTAGTCCAACTAACACCTAGCCTATCAAACTCATAACAGAAAAAAAAAAAAGCAGATATGTAGTCTCTCTTTTTTAAGCAAAACCTTCCCCCCCCCCAAAAAAAAAAAAAAAAAAAAAAAACTTTGTTATTCCAAGAACACAGATAGGAAAAGAATGGCACATTTCATTCAGCAATATTTTTGCTAGTTTTAAATTGTTTAAAAGAAAGAGAAAAGGAGAGAGAGATTTTTTTTTAATTTTATAGAAAATGAATTTTCATTTAAATGTAACATTCTTACCTACTTCTACTGTCAATACTTAATTTCTTTCTAAATGCTAATGTTTTCCATTTCTGTTTAGCAGAAATATTTTAGTTGTACTTTTGCAATCTACTTATCAATCACATAGGATTTGCACTGTGACACTGAAGCGTACATTTCTGAAGTATAACATGTAAGTTTCAGCAAGTAAGACCTTGAAACTTAAAGACTTATTCAACTAATAAAAAATATTTTAAACAGCTTTACTGTATCTCAATAAATTAATTTCAATTTTCATACTAATGAGGCTTGACACAAACAATGACTGAAGATGTAATGTTTCTAATTACATGCTTCCAACAAATGCTTTCCTTTCCATATGCTAACTGTGCATTGGGAGTTTTCTCACAAACTCTCTCTCAAAAAAACAATGCTTTTATTTGAATCTTTTTTCCAGGTCTTTTCTCTGGAGTGTAATTCATAAATAGAAGCATAAAAAACAACACAACCCCTTTCCCTAGTGCACCATTAGATAGAGCGCTAGAAGGTTTCATCTTTACTTCACGGAGAAAGAGTTTACTACATGACATACCTTTCTCAGATCCCATTGCAAAAGTGCGTCTTCTTTCTACGTCTTCTTTCCTGCTAATATCTAAACTGTTAATAGGAATCACCTAATTCCTTCCCAGCTTTGGGCAAGAAACCAGATGTGTTTCAAAGAGGGTAGACCGGTCACTGTCTTATTACATGTATTTCTAAAGTACATAATAATAATATGATCTAATGTATGTTCCTTCTTCACAGTTCCTTTTTATCTTCTTTATTTAAGCAAATTCTTGTGTTGTATTTTTCAGACTACTAAAAGAAATTCTAAGTCTACTGCAATGGGTATTTTTGGTTTAATGTTTCTGCCAATGAATGAGACTGAGACTATCTTTGGGAAGAAGATAAATGAAACTTACAGTTAAAATTAATTGCCTTAATTATAATTAAAATAATAGATTTAAGTCATTATTAAAATAATTTATTTAAATGAATCTACCATAGGAAAAAAATAATTTTAGACTGGCAGTGAATAGGTCACCACATGACAACTATGGTCCACAGTGAGATCACTCTTTGATGACTTCAAAATTAAGTTAAAATTAATGGAACTAGAAAACTTATCCTCAAAGACACATAAATCTAACCAACCAAACAAACAAAAAGCAAACTAACCAAACAAGCAAACAAACCAAACCAAGCAAAACAAACCAACCAACCAACCAACCAAAAAATAAATATAAATAAATATAAATAAATATAAATAAAAAATCCCAACAAACATGGAATTACGAAAAAAGGAGCAAAGAAGAAAAAAAAAATTGTGGTGGGATATGGAAGGAAGAAGGCTTTGTGATCTCTTCACTAACCTCTTCTTCAGTCTTGCATCAAAAGAAGCTGTCTTCTCCTTTTAAATACAGAGGTGAAATTTATGAATGTTAGAGCTGAATGAAATCTCATTGCCTTTCATCACAGATATTTCAAACATAGAACACTGGTCAAAAAATATATCCAGTTGCTGAATGTAGTAGAGAGCTTGATGACATTATATCTTTGAATGTTTTTCAGCTTTGAAATGCAGAATATCTTTGAATTTTTGTGTCAATAAGCAACCTATAAGAAAATGTCAAGTTCTTTTAACCAGTTCCTGTTTATCAGTTTCATCTTTTGGGTAGTTGTTACTTTATAATTGGGTGAAGACTACCCAGAATCAGTACACAGATTGGTGTTACTTTGGCTCTGTCTGCCCGTCCCTAACTTATTACATGGTTCAAGTATTTGCAGGGGAAAAAAACAAACCAAACCAACCAACCAAATGAACAACAACAACAACAAAGCACAGATAATAGTTATAGGGAGGTTTGATAAAAACCATATCTGCTCTGATGTAGTGGTTTAGCTTTATGTGAGAAAGAACCAAAGGGGCAGAGATGGATGCTTAACAAGTTTACTGCTTTATAACACATTTATAGCAGGAAGCCAGAAGCTAGTAATAGAGTCATAGAACCATAGAATGCCCTGGGTTGAAAAGGGCCTTAAAAATCATCTAGTTTCAACACCCCCCCCCTCCCCCCCCTTCTCTGGGCAGGATTGCCAACCACTAAAACAGGCTGCCCAGAGCAACAGATAATAATCCAGGCAAAACCAACTAGCTGGCCAAGGGAAACATTGGAAGGTCTATTACCCATTAAAATTAGAAAGAAAGAAATAGTGAAAACAATAACCCCTTTGCGGGGGAACACATTTAAAAAACAACCAACATTTAAAACCCAACATGCTGAAAGCTAAGCCTAATGTGGAACTACAACAGTTTACATTCTGTAACTCAGACATGTTGACCAGCTGCAGTGAGTGTCTTCTTCCCTTGAGTCCATGGTCACATGGTCACAGGTGGACCAAAAGCCTTGACTGATGTTTGTTCTGTACAGTGAGTGTAATTTTGTCTGAGTATGTGTGCACACATGCATGTGAAATCTCAAACCACTCAGGATACCCATCCATTCAGGAAGCAAATTTTAGAATTTTTTGTCAATTGAAAAGTGCTTCTGTTACTGTGGTTACCTCACCCCTAACCTGCCCCATGGCAAATAACCTTTTTTTTTTTTTTTTTTTTTTTTTTTCCCCACTATGAAGGGAACAAACCAGCAGAATTTCTTTAGCAAAGCCCAGTATACTTCAAAGTGCACACCTTCTCATATCTCTTGATGGCACAGAAGGACACGTATAGCTCACTTTAATTAAACTGTCCCCTTCACTGCCCAGTTCAGATGTGTGGTAAAAGAAAAAAGTGCATATGTTATCTTAAACATGTATATAATTACTTTGGGATTTTTATCTATGTCCTTTTAAAAAATGTATGAGTTGGACTAGAATGTGTCAAATTTATGGTAGCAAGAACACAGCAGGATACTTCAAGAACATAGGAAAAAGAATTAAACAAAAATGCTTTAGACAGAATCAAAAGCTAAAATCTCCTTAACCAGAGGCTATAAAAGATTGTTTCTTATTTTTAAGGTCAGTCTGTTCATCAGGAAAATAAATATATATATTTTTTTTTCTTTGGTGGGTGATTGTCTAAATTATTAAATACTTGGTTAAATTGGTGGAATTTATGTTTCCTCTGAAATTAAATCAGTGTTCCTATAAATAGTCCTTACATTGATGCATAGCAATGTGACTCTTCTAAGGATGCTCTAGTACTTGAATGATTAATGTGCCTTTTACCTATTAAAAATGTAGTTATGCTTTGCATAAATTTTAACACCCTCATTTAAGTGCAAGTGTGCCAAGGAAATTTTGTATAGCTTAAGTTTTATTTTCAAATTATTGAATCTAAGTATACAACTAACGAAGTTCAAATATCTTTTTCAGACTTACATAGACATTTGTTCTGAACTAGCAAAGCTGTTTGTGTCCTAAGCCTAACATTTTTTTTAATGGAATATATTCACCAAAATGATTCACTTCACACTTTATTCATTTGAATTTTAAAAGTCTCATTACCTTCTAAATAATAAATTCAAATGTGTTCTTGGCCTTTCAAAGAAGCCTGGACTGACATATATTGTTTCTGTTGCTCTCTTTATTTAGACTTGATTAAAGCCAATTTTGCATGCATAATTTTAAAGACAAAGTAAAGGCACACTTTGAGGTCTCAGTACTCACATATATTTGTGACATTGGGATTATTGATACCTGATTGTAGAACTGTAGCAATAAAATACAAAATTATGATTAACTATCTTTACATTTCAGTCCGAATCACACCAAAATCAACACAAGTTTGAAGGTTCCTTTGAATATAGATGAGTACCTGAACAGTATGAGTTAAAGACTAAAACAAAACAAAATAAAAGCAAACAAGCAAATAAACAAAAACAGCCTATAATAATTTCTGGAAAACTGAAACATTTTTCTGTTTTACAGAATGTTACTTATTCCCTGTCTGGGATCTGTGGTGGTTAAATGGTCATCAGAGTAATTTGAGATAAGCTTTCATAATCATCTCATCATAAAAATGTATTTTAGTTCTGAACTCTTTTTGACTGAATTTCCAAGGGATGTCACTAAACCTCTTCATACAACTTGTCTTCCATTCTTTTCTTTTTCTTTCTTCTGCCACAAAACATAGAAAAGTCTTCTTCCATGCTACATGTTAGATGAAAATGTAGGTTTTCTAACTACTAGTCACAAAACTCCATTTAAAAGGAATTAGATTGTATCTGTGAAGCAAGGATATATAAGATATATTGAAATGTAGTATGCTGAAAATGATGAGGGAGTTATCATAGAATGTGAATCATAAAAACAGCCAGAGTGGTAAAGAATCAAGAAATAACTATCATTGTTTGCATAATTTTAGCTCTGGTCCTGGATAATGGACTTCAGGTTATGGGGTTAGACAACAGATTGAATAATTTATCAGTCTGACAAGAGAACATACTCTTCAGGAACAACCTGAACATAATGACCCTGCTCAATACAGAGCATTTTGATATAAGAAAAGAGATATGAAACTTCTATATCCAAGATCTTCCCACAGAGTAAGAAAGGACAGTTATATATTGTTGTTTGTTTAGAGAAGAGAAATAGATCCACAGTGACTGTGGCTTCAAAGGATATCTCAATAGATAAACTGCTGCACAATGGTATCACTGCTTCCTCCAATTTCTGTACTCCTTCTACCAAGCGTAGCAGACATTAACAAGTGAAAGACAATCAGTCTGGACAGCTACAAAAATAGAAGCCTCAAGAATCCACTTTCCCAAGAAGGACTACCCCTGTTCCTAATTCACCAAATCTGCAGCGGTACCTAGTGATGATCAAACTGGTTTTGCTTCTTTTTGAGCTCTGCTTGCCTTTGCACAAGATGTTAGTATTTTTGGCAGTAAGTATTTTTGTCATCCTACTCCCTCCTAGTTAAAAAATGAATTTTGGGATGAGATAAGATATGGTCAGTGTATGAACAGCTGTGATATCTACAAAATTTCACATCTGCTTACACACTAAGTCTACTGCCAGTTTACCCAGCTGATATTGTCTCATTGTTTCCCTTTTCCTCAACATCAGCTGTTTCATTCCTTACGCCTAGGTTATCAGATCTTTAGAGTCAAGTTTGCAAATTTTGTGTAGATGTTAATTTACTTCAATCATTTCTAAAGTGCTGTAATGCACAGCATTGCAGGTGCAGATGGCATTTAATTTTGAATAGTTTATTTGGTTTTACTGCTTGTAAATACAAATGCTTTTATCCCAGTGAATTTTAGAAACAAAATTACATCTTTCAAACTGTCTATAACAAATGTATCTGACTATATCACAATATAATTATCAGCCTAAAATATCTTCAGAGTCCAGAGAGAGACACAGACAATTCTTCTCATTTTAAAATAGTTGTCTAAAATATAGCACATAAATGTACTCTAAAAGTTCATATATTTCTCTCTGTTGATTGTAAAGGGACCCTAGAAAGAATACATTAGCTATAGACTTTGTCAAGGTCTGAGGGTAAGTGGAACAATGATCATAGAATCAGGTAATATTCCAAGTTGGAAGGGACCCACAAGGATCATTGAGTCCAACTCCTGGCACCACTCATGTCTACCCAAAAATTCAGACCATATGACTAAGAGCAAAGTCCAAATGCTTCATAAACTCCAACAGGGTTGGTGCCATGACTATGTCCCTTGGGAGCCTGTTTCACTGCATTACCACTCTCTCAGTGAAGAACCTTTTCATGATATCCAGTCTGAACCTCCCCTGTTGCAGCTTGTCTCCATTCCTTTGAGTCCTTTATCTGGTTACTAAAGAGAATAGATTGACTCCCCTCCTGGGAGTCCAGGACTCCCCTCCACTGGTTAGTAAAGAGAATAGATTGACTCCCCTCCACTCCCGCTCGTGAGGAAGCTGTAGACTGCGATGAGGTCTCCCCTCAGCCTCCTCTTTTCCAGACTGAACAGGCCAAATGACCTCAGCCACTCCTTGTATGTCTTCCCCTCCAGGCCCTTCACCATCTTTGTAGCCCTTCTCTGGACACTCTCATGATGCTGAAGACTGTAGTATTGAATAGTATAGAATTTCTCCTTTGCTGTCATTAGCTTTTTTATAGGACACTGATCGTATTTAGTTGTGAAAAGTAACATCACTTGTGTGTGTGTGTTCGGGGGGGAGTCAATTAAAGCTCATTACTGTGAAAGTTAATTTATTAATTTATTTACTTATTCTCCGTATTTTCTTAGTAATTTCTTTTCTAAATCCTATTTCTTGTCTCTTCTCCCTGTACATACACACACAAAGAATCTTCTTTTCAAAAAAGAAATAAAGAATGGAGTAGACTTGTTTTAGTAGAATTTTTTATTCAGAAGTATCTTACATTTTATTATTGAGCTTACTGTATGAAATCATTTCATGATAATAGATAATGCAAAGTCATATTGATTTCAGCATTTTATTTGTTTTCAGAAAGGGAGTTAATATTACACAATGCTGGATATTGAAGCATGTAGGTATATAACATACATGCTTCAAACAAACAAGAATAGTGTATATAACCATTTTAAACTCCCTAATAAATGGAGCATATGAGTTTATTTCTATTGCTGTTGATTCTATCAAGTTGATGATGCATAATTTATCAGAAATTTTAAGATTTTTTTTTCTATTTATGAGAGCATTTTAGACAGATCTCTTATTGACTTTTGTTCACATGAAGATGACCTAAATTTATTACACAAGCCTTAAGTGTCTATGTGTTCTCCAACTGAATTCATCGCTTCTACTTCATCCTTTTGGAAAATGGACAAAAGAAGATGAAAATAGACAGGATTGCTTAACTATTATTAACTATTAAATCTTATAATTTATCTCAGACACGTTCAAATCCTCTTACAGAGCAACTCAAATGGGTCATACAAGGGAAACATTAGAAATTCGTGAAATTTCATTACGACTTTTCTTACTGGTTGACTTCAGCTACCAACTGTGAAATAAATCTAGTATAACTTTGAATTCAAAATCAGCTCAGTAATAACTGTAGCAACTGTAGAAATTTAATACAGTAATATTTGGAAACTTTATTTCAGACTAAATTTCATGTAGTCCAAAAAGTGATTAAAATATTTCAAATGCTGTTATATTTGGTTGCTCTTCAGAGCCAACACAGTCCATTTTAATTTGAACATGACTACAATGCTTTTTCACTGGGATACTAAAATCAAGTCTATTCCTGAGGTTAAAAATAATAAAATAAAATAATAAATAAAATAAAATAAATAAAATAAAATAAAATAAAATAATAAAATAAAAGTAAAATAAAATAAAATAAAATAAAATAAAATAAAATAAAATAAAAATCAGAGACTGATGGTTAAAATGTTTCTTATCTAAATATCAGGAGATGGGCAGGTCATATGAAACACACAAAACCCTACACTGCAGTCCAAAATGTCCCATTCTGTAGTAGAGAAGTCTGATTTTTGTGGACTATTGAATCCAGCACACCCTTTTTCATCTGCATTACCGCTACTGTTCCTGGAAGCAAATGATGCAACTCCTCTTCCTAATAAATGATCACCTGAAGAAATTATATTTTTTATTACCTAATTACCTTAATTCAACAGGTCAGGCACATTCTGCAAGTAAGTTTTCTACTTTATATTACACTGGGAAATATCACCTTAAACATGGCATTATTTCAGCTCAGTGTTAATTTAGGCTGAATCAGCTCCTTCAGCGTTCAAGACGCATGTATACTGATGTTTTAAATGTTACAAGATAATGGAAGAATTAAAACACAAACAGGATCCTATGATGGAAATTCTACTGCTTTTTGTTTTGTGTTACAACATTAAAAATATTATGTTGCAAAGAATGTTAATATCAATTCAACATATATGTTGTTGCATTCAATTTATTTAGCAAACAAATTCTGTTGCACAAATATTCAACCTATAACACCAGACAAAAGCATGTAAAATCCATAAAAAATAATCTTGTGTCTCCAATGTAATGTTTAGAAATTTTGCCCTCAAGGTCTGCTAGAGATGTTAATAGAAATGTTTTATTTGAGGTCTGTGAGGGACAAGACTTTAAAAAAGACAAATGTAAAATGTATTTCTTAACCACTGAAGGAATACTTTAAAAATATTTAATGTGTAACTGAGATCTCAAATATTCAAACATATTTTGTGTATGAATATGTATATGTGAAGATGCTTAACTGTTTTAACATTTATCCCTTGAAATAGGAGTCTTAATAAGTATAGAATGTGAAAAATAATAACTAAATAATAAATAAATAAATAACAGAAAGATATGCCATAAGAATAATTTTCTTCAGCCCAGGAATGATGCATTAGTCATCAAAACTGCTATGGGGCAAGTGAAATCTCGTAACTAAAATATTAATAATAGAAACTTGTTTAAAATGGCTTTGCTATTTTGAAAGCAGTAAGGCACAGACAGGATGTATGATCCACCCTGGGAACATGGCTCGGGAAGGGGATCTCCGGAACTGTCAGTTACTAAAAGTAAATTTTTAGTTCTTAAGAACTCTAGATCAAAAATTTGTCGTTGAGTCAGTGCATCTTGCATCCTAGTTAAATTGTATATATGTGTATCTAAAGGAAAATAGAAAAGAAACTATAAGAATCATTTTCTTATATTACATAGTGAAAAGCAGCACAGATTAGATCATTTCCTGAAACTAAAATGGACTGCAATAATAATTCTAAAAAAAATTTCCTCTTCCCAGGTGACAGTATGCAAGTTAAAATAAACACACAGAACATAATTACAGCTATAAACTACCTGAAGGAGATCTCACAATTTGATTCATGAGTCTTGTCACACGTAATCAAGGCAGGGCCAGATGCAGTTGCAGTAACCATATTGAAAGTATACAACAACAATACCATTGGCCCAGGAAGTGAAAGCTGGTGCTCACTGAAGGACCCCATTGTCCATCCAGGTAAATAACTTCCTTTCGTACAAACACTGAACATCCCACAAACACAAATTTCATTTAATTAGGTGAAAAGCATACAAGTCCTATAATTGAAGGTACTGTAATTCAAGATCACTATGAGCAGTATGATGGTATAGGCAACACAGAAAAATTGATCTGAGATCTCCTTATTCCCCAGTGTGCTGTCTGATCCCAAGCAGATTGCTCCCTTTGTTTAGCAATTTTCCTTCCTTTCTTCCACCATTGGCTGCTCCTTTTATCCAAGTAGTTGAATAAACAATTAAGAAAAATGTTTACAATAGCACCAAGAAGTCATTTGCTGGTATTATCTTACCTGTATATCAGTTGGCCATCAGCTTCTTTCCTTCACTTTCTTTTTTCAGTTTTTCGTTTCTCTCCTCCTTCACTCCCAGCATCTCTTTCTTTGATTTTATGACAGTTTAGTGCAGGTTTTCTGAAGCTTCAGGTTTTCTGGTAATTTTTAAATTACCAGAATGATTGAAGTCCAATTCATGTATACAGTTGTCATTTCTCAAACAGACAGAAATTTTCATGTGACTAGTTAGTATTATCAACTGCTGACGCTTGATAAGGACCCATATTTCAGTACATCAGTAGGCTCAGCATAGTGTTATTCCCTCATGTTTCCCTTTTCTTCACCTTTGTTGTTCATGTGCTACAGGGATTAAAATTCCTAACTGGAAATTGTGAGACATGTGCAGGACACTGGTCTTTTTCATTTATTCCTTCCCTACTACAAACACAATTGAGGATTCATTATAAACAAGTGTAATAATTTTAAATTCCATTTTTTTGTTGTTGTTTATGTTGTTTGTTTCTTAACCCTCTTTTAACAGGGAGTAAACAGGTTATTATAAATAAAACACTATAAACAGAGGATATATAAACAAAATGCTGGGATGCTGGGAGGAGATAGTTACTGTGAGTTCATAAGGCCATAGCTGAGTCAAACACTAGCAAAGAAAAGACATTAAAAAAAACAAAAACAACAACAAAAAAAACACTTCCACAAATTGTAGGAAATGGAATTTCTTTCAGAAAAGGAAAAAAAATGAATGCAATTAATTCTTTCAGCCCTGTTTTTGAAGCTCATTTACTTTCTATTTCCCTGTGTAACTTATGTATTTATAAAATGTACCAAATCGCTGACTTTATTATGAAATTATTATTTTCATTTTCTCAGAATGCAGGTTTGTTCCATTATCCTAATTTGCCTTGGATTTGTTGGTGTATTCTTAGCAGGACAAGCAACATGTGGTAGACATTGAACAAGTGGATTGATATGGGAAGAGTGGTGGGAAATGATGTCCAGAGCTCACTCCATAAGTATCCAAGTCTTTCCTACAGCAACTATGTGTATGCTCTTAAGTCTTAAAACTCTCACCTTAAAATTGTTGATACCTTAGCAATTCTCTCTGAATCTCTCATGTAACTTGGGCATTACTCTGCAAAGACTTGAAACTGTCAGCCAAATTCCTAGAGTGGTTTGTAAAAAGAACCACAGAGAATCCTGCATTACTGCAAACAAAGCACTAGAGAGAGAATTCTGCAAGGCCAAATTTGCAGTGTTTCCACATGACTGTGAGAATGAGCTACTCTGGAGCTGGTTGTTGCATTTCTCAGTCGTCTAGTATGGAGCTAGAAAATGTTCCTTTAGCAAATGTTTTGTAATGCAAAATTCAAATTTCTCAAAAAACAGCTCCTGTGGAACAACAAGAAATCTTCTTGAAATATGGAGCGCTAAATAACTTTTTATTTCCAGACTGGGTGTTTTTGTTATTTTCTAATCTTTTATTTCCATCCAGTATACAATGAAATGTTTGCGCTATGAGAGATGGTAAAAACAGAGATAAATACAATAAATACGTATGTGACTGTTAGAATGCAGGAGATATTTGTGTACATGTGAGCCCAAGAGTATTTATGGAGAGCCCTCCGTTTTAAAAGGAGCAAAAAAGATAGAAGAAAATTGATGTAGTGCATTATAAATCATATTCAATAATTTTTTTAAAAAAAAAAAAAAAGAAAAGAAAAAAAGAGTAGTTTCTAGCTATAACTTTCAGGTTATTGTGGAAGTAAAAATCAGAAAAGATGAACTTTCTTAACCACATATTTCTAATGTTAGTGGTTAAATGTTCCTAATTATTATTTAATGTAGAAACTTTTTGTTCTGGGTTTACATGGCAAGAGTTTGTTAGTAGGGGTTACAGGAACAGCCCCTGCTACCAAAGCCCAGAAACTGCACCATGTCAGTGAAGAGCCAGCTCCAGTTAGCTCCAAAAGCACCACTATCCAGAGCTGTGCCCATGAGTGTAGTGGGTTTACATGGCAAGGTAAGAGGGGGGCCCTAGGGGTGTCTTCTGTGAGAAGAATCCAGAAGCTGCCCCATGTTAGATAAGGGGCCAACCGCTGGCCAGAGCCGAGCCGATAAGCAATGTTGTTTGCACCTCTGTGAGAATATATTTAAGAAAGGGAGAGGGAAAAAAAAAAAAAAAAAAAAAAAAAAAAAAAAAAAAACAGAGACAGAACAGCAACTGGGAGAGAGAGGACTGAGAAAATGTGAGAGAAACAGCCCTGCAGACAGCCCTGTAGACACCGAGGTCAGGGAAGAAGGATGGGGAAGAGGTGCTCCAGGCAATGGAGCAGAAGTTCCCCTGCGGCCTGTGGTGAGGACCATGGTGAAGCAGGCTATTCCCCCTGCACTCCGTGGTGTACCATGGTGGAGCAGGTTTCCACTCTGCAGCCCACAAGGAGACCATGGTAGAACAGGTGGAGGAGACCACGGTGGAGCAGGTGGGTCTGCACTGAAGGAGGATGTGGCCTCTGGAGAACCCCTGCTGGAGCACATTCCGGGCTGGAGCTGCAGCCCATGGAGAGGGGACCACAGTGGTGCAGGTAACCTAGCAGGAGCTGCTGCCTGTGGGGGCCCAGGTTGGAGCAGTTTGCTCCTGATGGATGGACCCAGTGGTACAGACCCATGTGGGAGTAGTTCTTGAAGAGCTGCTGCCTGTGGGAACCCCACGCAGGATCAGTTCAGGAAGGACGGCATCCCGTGGGAGGGACTCCACGTGGAGCAGGGGCAGAGAGTGACTGTGAAGGAGCAGCAGAGATGAAGTGCTATAGACTGATCGCAGCCCCCATTCCCCTGTTCCCCTGCACTGCTTGGGGGGAGGAGGTGGAAGAGGGCGAATGGGGGGGAAGGTGTTTTTGGTTTCTTTCCTTTCTTTGTTTCTCACTTCTCAAGCTTGTCAATAAATTTTACTGTCTCCTGTCCTGGTTTCAGCTAGGATAAAGTTAATTTTCCTCCTAATAGCTGGTAGGGTGCTATGTTTTGGATTAGGATGAGAAGAGTGCTGATAACATGCTGATGTTTTAATTGTTGCAGAGCAGTGCTTACACCAAGCGAAGGACTTTTCAGCTTCTCGCTCTGTCCTGCCAGCCTGCAGGCTAGGGGTACAGCAGGATCTGGGAGGGGACAGACCCAGGACAGCTGACCCAAACTGGCCAAAGGGGTATTCCATACCATCTGATGTCATGCTAAACAATATATAGGGGTGGCTAGCCAGGGTGGGGGGGCCGGCTGCTCGGGGATAGGCTGGGCATTGGTCAGCGGGTGGTGAGCAATTGCATTGTGCATCACTTGTTTCATACACATTACTATTATTATTATTATTATTATTATTATTATTATTATTATTATTATCCTGTCTTAATAAACTGTCTTTATCTCAACCCACAGGCTTCATTTTCCTATTTCGGGAAGGACGGGAAGTTCGGGAAGGACAACATCCCGTGGGAGGGACTCCACGTGGAGCAGGGGCAGAGTGACTGTGAAGGAGCAGTGCAGACAATGCGTCATGGACTGACCACAACAACAACAACAACGACAACAAAACAGAAAAAAAAGACTGTCATTCCATTTCAAGGACAATGACAGAAGAAGGATATTTGAGTTTGCAGTGACTTTTGTCAACATATCTCTCCTGGCTTTAAACTTGGAGTCTGATTATCTAAAGTGATTTAATCAGAGCAGGTTACTACCACTATAGCTTATGTGAAAAGCTGAATAAACAACTATGACTTGACCTACTGCTACTACCATTATATTTTGCAGTTCTATAGATAAGTACTAAGTATACATATTCCCCATGTGGAGCAGGGGCAGAGAGTGACCGTGAAGGACCGTTGGAGACAAAGTATGAGCGATTGACCGCAGCCCCATTCCCCCGTTCCCCTGCGCTGCTCGAGGGGAGGAGGTGGAAGAGGGTGGGTGAGGGGAAGGTGTTTTTGGTTTCTTTTCTTTGTTTCTCACTTCTCTAGCTTCTTAGTAATAGTCAATAAATCTTACTATCTTCCAACTCTGAATCTGTTTTGCCTGTCACGATAATTGTTGAGCGATCTCTCCCCATCCTTATCTCAACCCTTGAGCCCTTTGCATCATTTTTTCTCCCTCTTCCCCTTTGATGAGGGGGAGTAAGAGAGTGGCTGTGGTGGACCTGAGCTGCCCACCTAAGTAAAACCACTACACTTATATAGAAAATTGATTAGTTGACAGAATATATATATTTAAATGAAAAGAATGAAAGAGTGAGGTTTTAGGGAAGGATTCAGGAGAATAGATCTCTTTAAATCAAAGATGCTCAATTTTAAAAAATAGATACTAACTTTGATAAAGGAACATATAATATAAAGGACTTACTGGGCTCCTAAAGGGTTAACTGTCATTACTCTTAATAATAATAAAAATAATAAAAAATAAAAATAATAAAAAATACTCATAACTGTCATGTTACTCTGTGTAACACATTACTTTTATATATATATTTATATATTTTTTGTGAGACTTCATTTTTAATTATTTTTTTCTTGTAATAATAAAATAGTAATTAAAATAAAATAAAATAATAGTGATATAAAGGCCATTCACGCAAATTTGCAGTCTGTTCCTCAAACATCACAAAAACTCATTCTTACCCTTGATGACAGATTTCCTGCAACATATTTTCTCATCAGAAATTTCTCATTTGGACAGACTTTAAACTAATAGTATGAAAGCATTTGAATCTCACATTCTAACATTTTTTTAAAGGAAAATTTCTTCCTTCTTGATTTACAAGTGGCATTCTGTTTTGAAATTGCACTCATTTTTACTTCTCATGTTTGGGAACTTGTGGAAGTTTTACATTAAAAAAAAAAAAAAGCTGAAAATATTTTCACCTTCTATGCTTCTTTCACAGTATTGATTTATGGCTGAAATAAAAGAGATTTAGTCTTCCTTTTCAAGCTGAAGAAAAAAAAAAAGTATAGCACAGAAAAATATTTATTCATACACATTATAAGGAGTCAAAATGATGCAAGTAGTACTATGAACTAAAAGTTTATCAAATGCACCATATAATGATGCATCCACACTCAGGATGTTTTCTAGTCTTTTGCTGGTAAAGCAAAATTTGTTGGTAAGCTTTTCTCTGTTAAATTTTTCTCTGATAATTTTTTTCTCTATATTTTTTTTTAAATCTTTTTGACATCTTTAATGCATTAGAATTCCTTTACTGTTTTTTAAGCCTTTTCACATTTCAGTAAGTCTTTTTATAAATTAGTACTTGTTCTGCTTGTTCCTGCTAGTCTTGCATACTACTTTGATCTATTTAACATATTTGTTTATTAAAAGCATTTTTACTTATCGAAGTCAATGAGTTTTCTTTTGTATTGTATCCTTATACTCTGTAAAGCTTTTTTTTTTTGTATGTTATTGCTAATTCTCCTTTTCTTTTTCCTTATGCATTGCTTGTTTCATTCTTAAATAACTTTCCTTGACTACTGTTTTGTAAGAGGAATTTATACTCACCATGTTCTTCCTAATTGCTTAGTCATGCAGTTTAACCTGTTCAGTTTTTGGTTATTCACATATACATCTATGGAGTACACACTGTCAGAATTCAAAGTACTTTGCAAGGTGACCGGTATCCATCAGAGAAGTTTGTTGCAAGCAGGCATAATATCACAACCACTTAATACACACTGACAATTTTCCTAAAGTGCTCTCTACAGTATGAGTTTGCTGGTGAAACTCATACAGAAAAGTCTGTAGCTGACAGGAGATGTGATCTCTTAAATACCCCACAGACACTGGCTCTTAGACCAGGCACTGCTTAATAAAGTGAAAATGAATCACAGAAATTGTGTGGATATTAAATGTAAAAGTTTTTGTTGTTGTTGTTTGTTTGTTTCAGAGAAGTGTTTAAGAATGCAAACCAAAATGAATATGAATAGTGAACTGGCATCACTACATAAAGTATTTAATACATTTTCGGGGGGGAGGAAGGGAAAGGAGAGGGAGAGGGAAAAGAGGGGAAAGTAGAGGGGAAAGGAGGGGGGAAAGGAGAGGGGAAAGGAGAGGGGAACGAAGGGGGGACCAGAGAGGGGAAAAGAGGGGGGAAAGGAGGGGGGAAAGGAGAGGGGAAAGGAGGGGGGAAAGGAGAGGGGGAAGGAGAGGGGGAAGGGAAGGGAAGGGAAGGGAAGGGAAGGGAAGGGAAGGGAAGGGAAGGGAAGGGAAGGGAAGGGAAGGGAAGGGAAGGGAAGGGAAGGGAAGGGAAGGGAAGGGAAGGGAAGGGAAGGGAAGGGAAGGGAAGGGAAGGGAAGGGAAGGGAAGGGAAGGGAAGGGAAGGGAAGGGAAGGGAAGGGCTCTATCTTTGAATATACAATATTCTTTGAATTTACAGTAATATTGACTATATTTATGTCTGAAAGGAGCACATGAAATATGTCACTGTAACTCACTTCCTCTACTGTTAAATATAATAGATCATACCTTCATGGAAACACTGATGAATCACTGGACATGAAATTCAAACTTTTAGAACAAAATCAAAAGTGACTAATGTTCTGCAAAATAGTGTTTATACAGTTGTCAAAACAAAGTACAGTAAGAAAAAATAGTCCAGCAGACTGATTATCATCAATCAAGTAAAAGTTTGAAAATTTGTTTTTGCGTGAAACAGAACAAACACAGTATGAAGTACTGTTCACGTGCCTTTTTGATTGCTGGCTGTGTGTTACCACATCTCTGGCAGTCCTCCTTCAAATTCAAATGCTGACAAGGCAGAAATCTGTTGCTCTGTCCAGCCAATTCAGTAAGCCGGAATCACTAATGGTGGATGAATGCATATGTTATGCTATTCTTAAGCCAAGATTTCCAAAGCTATCTGCCTATGGTTTTGCTTAGAGATCTCTTTTCAGGTGCTGTTTAACCCAATTCACATTAGCATTAGTGAGGATTTAGGAGATTGATTTTGTGCATTCTGTTTGTAAAAAGGTTGTCTCTCATTTTCAATCCTTTTTGTTGATGCTGGTATATGAAAACTGTATGCTTTTCGTTTAACAAACTTGCAAATTTGTTTCCTATGCAGCATAAGAATAGTTTGGAGCTTTGCAGATGTGTTTCTTCTATACTTTTCTAACATAAACTTAAGCTCTCTTCACAGTTAGTCAAAATCATCATGTTTTATCCAATAAAATAGCAAAACACGTAAAAGAAAACATTAATGGGCACATATGTAATCACTATATGGGCAAGGTTAGGTAGGAATATTGAATGAATAACAATTCTGTTTTCACTGTTCTGAATCTAGACGGGAACTGACTAATTTCCCTCTTTTGGTCCAGAGGCTTCAGATTTCCCTCTCCACCTTTGGGCTTGCCAAGACTCATTCGTCTGGCAGCTCTGCTGTGCATCCTTCTGCCCAGCCAAGGTATCACATGTCCTGCTGGCAAAGCAGTGATCACAGCTGCAGATTGCCAGGGCCTTCAGTAGCACCTGCTCAACCTGCAGCCATCTGACCTCCTTTACCACCATCCCTCCTTACCTTCTCCTTCCATCCTCATGCAGGCTCAGAGTGGGTTTAAGATTGTGCAAGCTCCTGCTCCCACCATTTCTGCCTTGTTCCCAGGCAGCAAGTTAGGTGTCAGCTAGCCAGCGTTACAGCAACGCTGTGAACCCCCCTTTTTCCTAGCAGTCCTTTTTTTTTGCCCACAGTTTTCAGTTTACCTGAACCAAAGAGTAATGCTGAAAGAGCAGTGTATGCATGAGATGCCCAGACCTGTTTTCAGCCCAGTTTTAGTCTGGAAAGTCAGTTTTAGTGTGGAAAACAACCACATAACAGCTTCAGATCCTAGTTGTCAGTAGCAATTAAGCGTTTTTTTGTTTGTTTGTTTGTTTTTTGTTTGTTTGTTTTTTTAACACAGAGATTTTGTATTTATTTGATTTTGGCTTTCTAGATGTCCAATCCTGATTTCTTAGTTTGATCTTATTTTAACCAGAATTATCAGATAATGTCTAATCCAAACTCTTACCTACTTAATAGCAAGAGAATTCACTCTTTCAATATACTGTAGGAAAATAGAAGTACGTTTAAACTACTACCAATCATTTCTTCATGAAGACACAGAATTTAAAACAAAACAAAACAAAACAAAACAAAACAAAGCCTTCTTCCCTGTAAACAAATATGAAGTAGCTGACCAACACAGTATTTTTACAGGATTTTTTGTCTGCTTTCCTTTTTTTTTTTTTTTTTTCCCTAATCTTATGAAGGAGGGTTTTGATTACAAAAACAGAAATCTGTGTGGAAATACAGCCACATGCCTGCCACTAGTCATACAATGCAGAAGGAACATGTATTACCCTGGCTGAGGGATGGGGGCCCCCTTTGCAACTTAGTAAATCTGAGTCTGATTGATGGCATGTTGAGGCATTCTTCTGCATGTGATCTGAAGCCATTGTAAATGCACTGATCATTTCTACAGCTAGCTCCAGCTCCTTTTGTCATCAAACAGACATCACTAAAATCCTTCTACAGTACCTGCATTTACAGCTTTTCATTCACTTTTATAGTAAAGTAAATGAAGAATGAGAGAGGGTTAAGGACTGGTTTAAATTGCCTTAATATTTAACATGTAAATAATTGTCAATTAACCAAAACTCCATTAGGAAGCCAATAATGGACAATTATTTTTAATGAAAACATTCTCACTACTTTGTGGCTTTATCAAGTGGTTCAGTACAGGCAGCATGTTAAATCACCGTGTTTTTCCAACAAGCTATTTGAAATCTGTGGCAGACGGATTTGATTGATGCAGGGTACCAGAGAGCAGAAAATGCTATTTCAGAGTTCAAAGCAGTAGAAAAATTGCTGTTTAATAATTCAGCAGTGAAATGAAAATAATGTAAAGAAGATTAGCCATGCTCTTTTATTGGGTGATATTCATAGCAACATTCTCATTTCTAGACCACTTTTTGCAATTAATATTTTTACTCACATGCTTTGAATGCAAACTTTGAGGTTTTGTTTGTTTGTTTGTTTGTTGCTTCATTTTGTTTGCTTGTTTGTTTGTGTTTTTGTTTGTTTGTTTTTTATTTTTGTTTGGGGATAGTGAGACCTGGAGGTGGATTTCTCCTGAAAAAAAATAAAAATATTTTTTTCAGCATTATGGCATATCTAAAATTTGTTCTGTGTATCATACTTTCCTTTTGTTCCTATCACACTGATACAGAAATAATTAAGCAGAAATCTAGGTCCCTCTGGAAGCTATTGTTTTCATTGTGTGAAATATTCAAAAACAGTTGGAAACACATGGCTGCATCCCATTTTAATGCAGGTCAGATGAGAGTGGAGTAGTAGGATAATTGATTCTCATCCAGTTCATCCATCTCTTTTTCGTATCTCCAGGGCTTCCTTTATACTCAAGATGAGCTGCCTGGCCAGCATACACAGTGTATCTTTGTTGTACTCATTCCCACTCAGTTGCCCTTCACATTCCAGAAAACCAGAAGAGCGGGAATGTCTGGACAGTTGAAATCTGCTAAGCTGATGTTCTGAAGACCCCTTTATTGAACATCTAGAGTCATAGACACCTGCTTCAATAGCAATCCATGTCTCATTCTTCCAGGAAAATCTGAAAATTACTTAAATGCATGCCTTTGAAAAAGCAAAAAATGTTTTCCTCTGATGAAAATCGCTACAACCACATTCACCAAAATGAATATTCAAAGCCATTCAAGCATGTTTATCAGGCAGTTGGACAATCTGTTGAATTCTCATCTCTAAGAATTACATTTCCACAATTGTTCTGCAAAATGCAGTCTCATATGTTGATTGTCTGGTTTAATATCTTAGCTATTGGAAGTCCAGTTTACAATCAAGCTTATTAGCTAAATCATCTCTATGTTTGAGAATACAAACACAGGCTGTAAAGAATCTGGGTGAATTGACTCATCCCAGACACTTTCTAGTGTTCAGCATATGTGACCTGAGCCTTTTGCTTGCTATCAAAACATGAAAGAACAGTTACCATAAGAGTAATAATTCACATCAATCTGTTTCTAAATATCAGCTCATGAAAGCATACAGTAAATTAATTCAACCATTATTTTATTTGACAACATGTTTATTAATGAAACTGGTATAGATTGCTGGAATTCCAAACACAGTTTTAACAATGGAGATTTCCACTGCAGGGTACATTCCCTACTGTGCAAAACATCCCCTAAGCCATAATGAGATTAAACCAGTCTAGAGCTGTTATTTAAAGAAAAGCATCAAAAGCCACTGTTCCGTTTATCAGTCTGGAACAACATTATTTAGCAGCTTCTATTCTAATACTTCAGAGCTGCACAAAGATTCAAAGGCCCAATTCATTACATCAGTCATCATGAATACAACTTTCTTGTTCACTGCATTCTCTGATTCCAAGATATCACAATTTCAAACCAGTATTTTCTTTTAAAAAGAAAGGAAAGGGAAAAAAAAAAAAAAAAAAAAAAAAAAAAAAAGACATCCCCAAACATGAAATATAATGAGAGACTTCTATTATCTGCTGTTTCAACGGTATTTGGAAGTGAGTTACAAGACCTTTTCCTGAGCGTTTACATCCTTCTGAGACTTCTTGTATTCTGCAGATCAAGGGTTCCCTTTCAGCCAATATATTTGTGTAAAAACAAAATTAAGAAAACAATTTTTTATATGGATGGTTTACATATAGGATTGGATGATTCAACAAAACTATTTTTCTTTTTTTATGTGGTAAAAACAGTTTTCTCAGTTCTGCAAAAAGCAATATATACAGGTAAAGCAGCACATGGACAAAGATCTGAAAATATCACACTGCAGACTACCTCATATTTTAATAAAACAAGGTCAAGCAGTGTACTGCAGATACTTGTTCTTATCACAGATGTACCATATCTTGCAGTTGTTAACAAATAACTTATATTATGGTGTAAAATAAATTACTAGAAATTTACTAGAAAAAACATGCTTCCTGTTTTAACAGGTAATCAGATCACTTTCTAGTGGGAATATTCGCACATTTGAACTTATCCAGTTGTTTAGCTGTTGTGCTGGAACCAAACCATAGTTTCCAATATCAGGCTCATCACAAACACTACCATTGCAATTATATGAGACAGTGCTTTCAGCAGTTTGTGCCCTTAATAAATTTCAATAGAGATGGGGAGAAAAAAAAAAAAAAGGAAAAAAAGAAAGAAAAAAAAAACTACTTAAGAAAATTTAAATGTGTTTTGCCAAATAGTATGTTACCTTCTTATTCTTAGTCATGTATGATAAACCATTGAGAGAAAAGACTGGTGACCACAGATCACATGTTAAAAGAATTACTGATTTAAATTAACAAGAAAAAAAAAAAAAAAAAAAAAAAAGAAAGTCCACAGTGTTATCCATCTGTGGTGGTTTTCCCATGCTAGGCAGCTGAACACCACAGCCGCTCTCACTCCCCCTCCTTAGATGAGGAGGGGAAGAAGTAAAGGATAGAACAACTCACGGGTTGAGACAAGGATGATTTAATTAAAGGGAAAAAAAAATAATTATTAAGGAAAGATTATTATTAATTAAACAATTTAACTAAACAATTTAACTAAACAATTAACAATTTAACTAAAGGGAAAAAAAAAAAAAAAAGGAAAGGGGAAAAGGGAGTGGGAAAGGGAAAACTAAACAAAACAGGTAAAGGCTATGTGGAAGTGCAGAGGAAAGAAATTACTCTCTACTTCCCACAAATGAGCGATGCTTGACCACGTCCTTGAAGCAGGGCCTCAACGCACGTAGCCGGTGTTCGGGAAGAGGACAGAAGTTTCCACAACGAGAGCCCACCCCTCCCCTCTTCCTCCTTTTTCCACCTTTTATTGCTGAGTGTGGCATCATATGGTATGGAATATCCCTTTGGTCGGTTTAGGTCAGCTGCCCTGGTGATGTTTCTTTTCTCACATCTTTGCCCAGCCCTAGGGGGGTTAGAGAGAGTCCTGATGCTGTGCGAGCAGTGCTCAGCAGCAGACACAATACTGGTGTGATACCGTTGCTGTTTTAGCTATGAGTGCAGAGCACAGCACTGCATGGGCTGCTGCAGGGAAAGTTAACATCCCAGCCCGACCCAGTACACCATCAAAGAAAATTATTCAAGACTTTAATTAGGAATAAGCCTTAAAGGAAATGAAACAAAGGATAGAAACAGCTGTACGTAGATCATAGATTTTTTTCATTGAATTTGTTAAAGAATCACATATTTTATTTATTTATTTATTGTACCAACCCTTGGAATCCCACAGTAGTAATAAAGCTCATTTTCTAAAAAATCCATTTATTATTTTTCCTATATGAACTCTGCAAAGCATTTCTGTAATTCAGACTACTTAGTATTTAATGGATATCCATGTAAACCAAAAGGAATTGCTACCTGGGGAGTTGGGTAGAAATCTAAAAAAAAATAATAAAAAAAATGATTGTTTGAACAAATAGAGATAAATGCACTGTGTACAAAGCAGATTGCTTTTTTTTTCTTTCTTATTTTTATTAAGGCAATATATAAGGATTTCATAAACCTATGCTTACTGAATGAACATTCCAAACTTGAGTTTAGTTAGAACCACCGTGCCAGGAATCAGAAAGTGTGAATTTAATCTCTGCTTTGTATACACAGGAACATGCTCTTCATAACAATATTTTACATGCCTCAGTTTCTCCTTCTTTAGAAATCAGTGCTGATATTCTAAATTACTGATATTTATAGCATATTCAAATAATAGAAGATGCAGTGGAATTACAAAATAACTTTGGAATTACAGAATCATTTGGGTTGCAAAGAACTCCTCAGATTACTTAGTCCAATCTACTTGCTCACGCAGGAAAAACTAAAACAGGTTTCCTTGGTTTATGTCCAAACAGTTTTTTAATATTTCCACAGATGAAGACTGAATAACACCTCTGGGCAACCTGTTCCAATGTTTTGCAACCATCACACTATATAAAGTATTTTCTTGTATTTGGATTGAATTTTCTATGTTTTGATTTTTGCCTACTCCTTCTTCTGTCTGCGGAACTACTGAGAATAGTCTGCCTGCCACATCTTTATCCCCCTCCCCATGCAATATATGCAGGACCATTGGGGAATCAGGCCCAGTCAGCATGGGTTCATGAAAGGCAAGTCCTGCCTGACCAACCTCTCTCCTTCCATGACCAGGTGACCAGCCATCGTGCAGCAGGCAGACTACGACTTGGTTGCCATCACGGAGACATGGTGGGACCGCTCCCACGACTGGAGTGCTGCAATGCCTGGCTATCAGCTCTTCAGGAGGGACAGGCAGCACAGAAGGGGTGGTGGTGTGGCTCTCTGTATTAGAGAGTGTTTTGATGTTGAGGAACTTGAGGCTGGGAATGATAAGGTTGAATCCCTGTGGGTTAGGATCTGCGGGAAGGCCGGCAAGGCTAGCATCCTGGTCGGGGTCTGTTATAGACCGCCGAACCAGGATGAGGAGACAGATGAAGAGTTTTATAGGCAACTGACAGAAGTTGCAAAATCGTCGGCGCTTGTCCTCGTGGGGGACTTCAACTTCCCGGACATATCCTGGAAACACAACACGGCACAGAGAAAGCGGTCTAGGAGGTTTCTGGAGAGCGTGGGAGATAGCTTCCTGACGCAGCTGGTCAGTGAACCTACCAGGGGTGGTGCCCCGCTAGACCTTCTCTTCACAAACAGAGAAGGACTGGTGGGAGATGTGGTGGTCGGAAGCTGTCTTGGGCAGAGTGACCACGAAATGGTAGAGTTCTCTATTCTTGGCGAAGCCAGGAAGGGGACCAGTAAAACTGCTGTATTGGACTTCCGGAGGGCTGACTTTGAGCTGTTCAGGACGCTGGTTGGCCGAGTCCCTTGGGAGGCGGTTCTGAAGGGCAGAGGAGTCCAGGAAGGTTGGGCGCTCCTCAAGAAGGAAATCTTAACGGCACAGGAGCGGTCCGTCCCCACGTGCCCAAAGACGACCCGGCGTGGAAGAAGACCGGCCTGGCTGAACAGAGAGTTGCGGCTTGTGCTTAGCAGAAAAAAGAGGGTTTATAATCTTTGGAAAAAAGGGCGGGCCACTGAGGAGGACTACAGGGATGTAGCGAGGCTGTGCAGGGAGAAAATTAGAAAGGCCAAAGCTCATCTGGAGCTCAATCTGGCTACTGCCGTTAAAGATAACAAAAAACGTTTTTACAAATACGTCAACACCAAAAGGAGGACTAAGGAGAATCTCCATCCTTTACTGGATGCGAGGGGAAACCTAGTTACTAAGGATGAGGAAAAGGCTGAGGTGCTTAATGCCGCCTTTGCCTCAGTCTTTAGCGGCAAAACCGGTTGTTCTCTGGATACCCGGTACCCTGAGCTGGTGGAAGGGGATGGGGAGCAGGATGTGGCCCTCACTATCCACGAGGAAATGGTTGGCGACCTGCTACGGAGCTTGGATGTACGCAAGTCGATGGGGCCGGATGGGATCCACCCGAGGGTACTGAAAGAACTGGCGGAGGAGCTGGCCAAGCCGCTTTCCATCATTTATCGGCAGTCCTGGCTATCGGGGGAGGTCCCAGTTGACTGGTGGCTAGCCAATGTGATGCCCATCTATAAGAAGGGCCGGAGGGCAGACCCGGGGAACTATAGGCCTGTCAGTTTGACCTCAGTGCCAGGAAAGCTCATGGAGCAGATTATCTTGAGTGTCATCACGCGGCACTTAAAGGGCAACCAGGCAATCAGGCCCAGTCAGCATGGGTTTATGAAAGGCAGGTCCTGCTTGACGAACCTGATCTCCTTCTATGACAAAGTGACGCGCTTAGTGGATGAGGGAAAGGCTGTGGATGTGGTTTACCTTGACCTCAGTAAGGCTTTTGACACTGTTCCCCACAACATTCTCCTCAAGAAACTGGCTGCTCGTGGCTTGGACTGGCTTACGCTTCGCTGGGTTAAAAACTGGCTGGATAGCTGGGCCCAAAGAGTTGTGGTGAATGGAGTCAAATCTGGTTGGAGGCTGGTCACTAGTGGTGTCCCCCAGGGCTCGGTACTGGGGCCGGTCCTCTTTAATATCTTTATCGATGATCTGGATGAGGGCGTCCAGTGCACCCTCAGTAAGTTTGCAGACGACACCAAGCTAAGTGCGTGTGTCGATCTGCTCGAGGGAAGGAAGGCTCTGCAGGAGGATCTGGATAGGCTGGACCGATGGGCTGAGGTCAACTGTATGAAGTTCAACAAGGCCAAGTGCCGGGTCCTGCATCTGGGGCGCAACAACCCCATGCAGAGCTACAGGTTGGGAGATGAGTGGCTGGAAAGCTGTCTGGCCGAGAAGGACCTGGGAGTATTGGTTGATAGTCTGCTGAATATGAGCCAGCAGTGTGCTCAGGTGGCCAAGAAGGCCAACAGCATCCTGGCCTGTATAAGAAGCAGTGTGGCCAGCAGGTCTAGGGAAGTGATTGTGCCCCTGTACTCGGCTCTGGTGAGGCCGCACCTTGAGTACTGTGTTCAGTTTTGGGCCCCTCGCTACAGGAAGGACATGGAGGTGCTCGAGAGAGTCCAGAGAAGGGCGACCAAGCTGGTGAGGGGTCTGGAGAACAAGTCTTACGAGGAGCGGCTGAGGGAGCTGGGGTTGTTCAGCCTGGAGAAGAGGAGGCTCAGGGGCAACCTTATCGCTCTCTATAGGTACCTTAAAGGAGGCTGTAGAGAGGTGGGGGTTGGTCTATTCTCCCATGTGCCTGGTGACAGGACGAGGGGGAATGTGCTAAAGTTGCAACAGGGGAGTTTTAGGTTGGATGTTAGGAAGTACTTCTTTACCGAAAGGGTTATTAAGCATTGGAATGGGCTGCCCAGGGAGGTGGTGGAGTCGCCATCCCTGGAGGTCTTTAAAAGACGTTTAGATGTAGAGCTTAGCGATATGGTTTAGTGGAGTACTTAGTGTTAGGTCGGAGGTTGGACTCGATGATCTTGAGGTCTCTTCCAACCTAGAAATCTGTGTCTGTGTCTGTGTCTGTGACCCACTTGGTGGATGAGGGAAAGCCTTTTTACACAGTCTACCTAGACTTCATCAAGGCCTTTGACACGGTCTTCCATAATATTCTCCTGGAGGAACTGGCAGCACATGGCTTGGACAGGTACACTCTGCTGGGTTAAAAACTGTCTGGACGGCTGGGCCCAGAGAGTGGTGGTGAACAGAGTGAAATCCAGCTGGAGACCGGTTACCAGTGGTGTTCCCCAGGAGTCGGTGTTGGGGCTCATCGTCTTTAATATCTTTAATAATGACTTGGATGAGGGAATTGAGTGCACCCTCAGTAAGTCTGCAGATGACACCAAGTTGGGGGGAAGTGTTGCTCTACCAGAGGGTAGGAAGGCCCTGCAGAGGGACCTGGACAGGATAGGTCGATGGGCAGAGGCCAATGGGATGAGGTTCAACATTGACAATTGCTGAGTCCTGCACTTTGGCCACAACAACCCCATGCAGTGCTAAAGGCTTGGGAGAGAGTGCCTAGAAAGCTGAGCAGAGGAAAATGATATGGGGGTGCTGATTAATGCTTGCCTGAACATGAGCCGGCAGTGTGCCTGGGTGGCTAAGAAGGCCAATGGCATCCTGGTTTGTATTAGGAATAGTGTAGCCAGCAGGACCAGAGAGGTGATTGTCTCCCTGTACTCTGCTCTGGTGAGGCTGCATCTTGAGTACTGTGTTCAGCTTTGGGCCCCTCACTACAAGAAGGACATTTAGGCCCTGGAACCTGTCCAGATAAGGGCTACGCAGCTGGTGAAGGGCCTGGAACACAAGTGGTGGCTGAGTGTGGCCTATGAGGAGTGGCTGAGGGAACTGGGGTTGTTTAGTCTGGAGAAGAGGAGGCTCAGGGGAGACCTTATTGCTCTCTACAACTACCTGAAAGGAAGTTGTGGGGAGTCAGGGATCAGCCTCTTTTCGCAGATAACTAGTGATAGGACTAGAGCGAATGGCCTCAATTTGCACAAGGGGAGGTTTAGGTTAGAAATTAGGAGACATTTCTTCTCAGAAGGAGTAGTCAGGCATTGGAATGGATTGCCAAGGGAAGTGGTGGCATCACCGTCCCTGGGGGTGTTCAAGGAAAGGTTGGACTTGGCGCTTAGGACATGGTTTAGTGGGTGACATTTCTAGTAGGGTGGTGGTTGGACCAGATGATCTTGAAGGTCTCTTCCAACCTTAATAATTCTGTGATTCTATGATTCTATGAGTAAGAAAGGTCTTGAGCCTTCTCTTCTCCAAACTGAACAGTTCTGGCTCTCTTAGGCTCTTAGATACTGTTAGATACTACAGGTCATGATTCATCTCTATGGATCTTCACTGGATATCTTCTTGTACAGTCCCAGTACTGGACACAGCACCCAGTTGTGTATCACAACTGAGCAGAGCAGAGGGGAAGGATCACCTCCCCTGACATGCTGACAATATTGTGACTAACGCACCCCAAGAAGGTGTTGGCTTTCTTTGCTCAAAGAGGGTATTACTGGCTCATGGTCAGCTTGTCCACCAGGACCCACATCTCTCTAGTACCTGAACCTCTAGGTGGGAACTGGGGGAGCAGAGTCCCTCCCAGTGTAAGCAAAGATCAAGTTCAGGACCTCCTGACGCTACTTAACAAGTACAAGACTATGGGTCTATCGACCTAAATGACATGCATCCCAGGGTCCTGAGGGAATTGGCTGACATAGTCACCAAGACACTCTCTATCATATTTGAAAAATCATGGCAGTTAGGTGAAGTCCCCAGTGACTGGGGAAAAGGGAAGCATCACTCCCATTTTTAAAAAGGGTAGAAAGGAAGACCCAGGAAACTACAGACCTGTGAGCCTCACTTCTGTGCCTGGCAAGATCATGGAATGGTTTCTCCTGGAAGCAGTGTTAAGGCACATGCAAGACAAGGGGTTGATCCAGGACAGCCCACATGGCTTCAGCAAGGGTCAGTCCTGCCTGATTAATCTGGTGGTTTTCTATGATGGAGTGACTGCATTAGTCGACAAGGGAAGACTGACTAATATTATCTGCTTGGACTTTGACACAGACCCACATAACATCCTAATCTCCAAATTGGAAAAAATATGGACTTGAAGGATGGGCCATTCAGTGGGTAAGGAATTGGCTAGATGGCTGTACCCAGAGAGTAGTGGTCAATGGATCTATGTCCAAGTGGAGACTGGTGATGAACAGTGTCCATCAGGGGTCTGTCTTGGGACCAGTGCTTTTCAATATCTTCATAAATGACATAGATGATGGGATTGAGTGCACCCTTAGCAAGTTTGCAGATGACACTAAGCTGAGTGATACAGCTGATACCAAAGAAGGAAGGGACGCCATCCAAAGGGACCTGGACAGGGTGGAGAAGTGGGCTCGTGTGAACCGCATGAGGTTCAACAAGCCCAAGTGCAAGGTGCTGCACCTGGGCCTGGAGGCCCAGTGTCTCCTTACTATTCCAGTAAGGGGTACAGACTAGGAGAAGTCATTGAGAGCAGCTCTGCAGGGAAGGACTTGGGGGTTCTGGTGAATGAAAGGCTCACCATGAGACAGCAGTGCACACTTACAGCCCAAAAGGCCAACTGCATCCTGGGCTGCATCAAAAGAAGTATGACCAGCAGGTGAATGTAGGTGATTGTGCTCCTCTACTCTGCCCTCATGAGGTCCCACCTGGAGTACTGCATCCAGGTCTGTGCCCCCCTGCAAAGGGAAGATGTTGACCTGTTAGAGTGAGTCCAGAGGAGGCCTACGAAGATGATCAGAGGGCTGGAGCACCTCTTCTATGAAGAAAGGCTGAGAAAGATGGGTCTGTTCAGCATGGAGAAGAGAAGGCTCTGGGGAGACCTCATGGCAGCCTTTCAATACCTATAGGGGTCTTATAAAAAAGATGCAGAAGGACTTGTTACTCAGGTAGACAAAGATAGTACAAGGGACAATGGTCTTAAACTAAAAGGTGGAGATTAGATTAGACATTAGGAGGAAATTGTTCCTTGTAATAGTAGTAAGGCACGGGCACAGGTTGTCCAGAGAAGTTGTGGATGCTCCATCCCTCGAGATGTTCAAGGCCAGGCATAATGGGGCCTTGGCCAACCTGATCTATTGGATGGCATCCCTGTCTATGTCAGGGGGGTTGAATTTAGGTGATCTCTATGGCCCTTTCCAACCTTTCCATTCTATGATTCCATGACTTCAGGATTCTTCTCTACAAAGCTGCTTTGTAGGTCTGTAAAGGTACGTGGCATTATTCCTTCCGAGGTGCAGGATTTTACATTTCCTCTTGTTAAATTTTGTGAGATTCTTGTTGGCCAATTTCTCCAGCCTGTCCAGGTCCATCTGAATAGCAGCACAACCCTCTGGTCTATCAGCCACCATATATATTCATATGACTGTTTGAATATGGTCAGACTATTTGCCTAACCTGTGAGTTAGCCAAGTTTTAGGACACTTGAATCCAAGTAAATAAAGAAAATATATGTCCCAGAAATTAAAATTATATTATTTTCATGTTCTTCTATGTCCATGCCTGTGTGCAGAAGCACTGAGCCTAACATAATGCTTAGCTTCACCTCTGTTGGAGGGTGGGAGGAGCAGGCAGAGGGGTGAGGTGAAGAGAGATGTAAGAACAATTTCAGACAAATAGGAAAACAGCTGAGTTTTGTATTAATGTATGAGGGTTACAGTAATCAACCAGGAAATTGAGAGATCTGATCTCTTGCCTTCTTCAACCCAAACTGATAACAGTATTTCTCCCTCTTCTGACAATCTCATGTTTTCTATTATAAACACTTGGCTACACAAATCCAGAAACTTCAGAGCAGAACTCAGGTCACTCCTTATTTTTTTGAGTTTGAAAAAGATTTAAAATATTTTTTAAAAGATATTTAAAAATATAACCTGCCTGGATATTTTTTTTCTGTCCCCATGAGAAATTCACTTTCAGTAGTTCAAATCACTCAGTAACCTGTTAGTTAGTGAATGCCCTGGGAAATGGTTTTATTCTTTTCAAACTGAGACAGCCCAGAACCAAGTCTTTGTTAAATGACAAGTGGGTACTACAGAAGTGATACCTTCTGAAAACAACACCTTAGCTTTGCTCAGCATATGTATTTGCTGAGAATGTCTTAGGCAGTTTGTTCCAAGGGGATGAGTATATTCATGTTAAAGAACCATATGCTTTTGATGAAGCCAGCCTTTAAGTTCCAGAAGCAACAGTATTGATACAGATAGCCCTGCACTTGGCCTTTCATACTAATTAATGCTAGGTCAGCCCTTTCAAGGTACAGTCATGGTTTTGGGTTGTACTTTGGAAGCAACTGGTTCTTCTCACTGATTGTTGGAAGAGCCAGTTGGGATAACTCTGCTGGGATACTTACTCAGATAAGAATGTTATATTAGCTTCCGTGGATCTCACCGAAGTTTGTATTTATCGGTTGTTACTCTTTTCATTCCTGCCTCTGGAAAAATTCCACTGTCAATATTTAATATTAATTTTGAGTGGAAAAAAAAAAATCAATATATGAACCACAGAACAAGCAGATGAGAAATGACCAGAATACTAAAACACTAATCTGTTTATTTTCTGATTCAGTATGTAGCCATGAAATACTTCATAATTTTGATCCTTATCAGGCTAATGTCATATCACTACATTTTTTTTTTCTAACCAAAACTTTCAGTGTCAATTTTTGTGTCTGTTTTTCTTCCATCATGGATTTATATTAAGTTTGCTATTAGGTTAAAGCAACCCATATGAAAACGCATATCAAAGAATAAAATGAGGGAAAGAAAGAAAATTGTAAAATGAATGTAAAATCAAGAAGTCTGTGATATAAGCATGTGTAAGTAACCAGACCTTCCCTTCATAAGCAAGCACACTCAGGAACAGTAATAGTCCTGCAGCAGTAACACTGCAAGTATATTATATACCTGAAGGGCTCCAGAATTATTTTGGATGTCTGTTTGATCACCGTGATAGGTTATATTTATACATCTTTACAATTGTGTTATCTGCCTTTAGAGGTACATGAAAACTGTGGGAAGGTATGTCTTTGCCTTGTGCAATCAACCAAGAGCTACCAAGAACTAAGAAAGCTCTTGAGACAGCAGAGTGTAGTAGGCAAAGGAGAGTCGTAGCATACTGTTGAAGCAGATCTCTGAAATGATGGAAGATCTTCTATGTGCCTGTGGGACATTAACAGATTTTGCTGCTACTCAAGAAGATTACTAAAGCTGAACTGACTTGGAGATGAAATACCCACCTGGAAGGACATTTCAGTAGCTGTTCTTTGTTACCACACATTTCTGAGTTTTTGTTCCTGCAGACCCTGATGTATGGAATGAGCAGCCAGCTCATGGTTTGTCTACACCAAAAAATCTCACAGCTTGACCTGTGAGATAAGAGCTATCACCTTCTGGTAATAGTGGAGCTTATTCTTTTATTTCTTAATAATATATATTTAAAAAAAATGCTTTAAATTATATGTAAATAAAAAGTAGACATAGTTAATCACTGGAAATATTAGTATTATTGTTAGTATTATTGTAACTGTCATCTGCCCTCTTTCCTTCCTGTCTGCTGTGTTCACTGGTCACATTTTAGATTAGATGGTAATTTTGCATGGTATCTTTGCTTCATACACACTTCTTGAGTACAGGATGACACTGCAGATAAGGAATTTCATAATAAAATTATTAAATACATTTATAAGAGGTCACTCACAGGTTTGCTGGTGAAGTAAATAGCTAATAGTCATTAACCTCCTAGTGCATCGAGACTTCACAGACCTTCTAGTTCTACAGAATTTAGCTCTATTCCCCCAGGATTAAGAAGGCAAGAAGAAAACTGACATGGGATAAACCAGGAGATAGGGAGCAGAACATTAACATTAAGAACAGCCTAAAGAGTTCAGAATATCAGACAAGATATTCAAAGAATGGAACACTGGTGGAACAGTTCATTATAATGGAAAGATTTTGGAACTTTTACATCATAATATTAATTCCCAGTACATGGCTGCAGTACATAAAACTTAAGTAGAACTCTTCATTTCCAGAAGGTTGATAGGTGCTTATAAATACAAGCTATTATTAAGAAATGGAGAAGATACTCCTGTGGAGTGCCAGAGCAAAAAAAGAGCAAAGACATTTATGAAAATATTTGTGTATGTGTGTAATGCTCATTCCGTGGTGATTCTAGAATAATACAATATGTGCATATCTGGATATTATCCACTTTGCCCATTAGCAAAGGTTTTATTTTAGCATTGACATTTGAAATTATTGTAAATATGATTTGGGCTCTATATATTTTTGCTGTGGAAAAAAATCTACATTGCTAAGATCATGGTCATAATTAACATTGATTACTAACTTCGATAACAGTCTCAAAAGTATATACAGAGAGCCTCAATGCATAGGAGCCTCACCTCTTTTTCCTTCTATCAATTACAGAAAGATGCTAAAGAGAAATATTTTTGCTTGTACCTTTTTTTTCCTTTCCTCAAAGTGACTAATCTTTTTTTTTTTTTTTTTTTGTGACAAGGTCTTATTCACATTTATCTATCTTCAAACAGTCCTTCCCACCAGACAATTGTATTGTTTACTGCAACAGCAAAACAATGCATATGTAACTTATGGCAGTCTCTATTCCATATTTCCAGTAATTTAGTTTACCTATAAACACTCTTTCTAAAACCCCTTGGATTTTTATTACTGTAACAATAAATTCACATCCTAGCATCTATATAAGGAACTAAGCTCAGAATATATACTTAAGCTGTAACACAGTGGATTCAATATTTTCCGTACCTAAAAGAAATCAAACTCATTTCTTTTCAATAAATACATTTGAAATAGGCGTTCTCCTAACTGACCAAAAAAACACCAGCACCTAAGACCTAAATAATAATACAAAATAGGCTATATAGAATTGTAGAATCATATAAAGGTTGGAAAAAAACACTAAGATCATCTAGTCCAACCTTTAGTCTGTGAGATTTACAATGTATCATATATGCTGATATAAATGAATCATAAAAAGCAGGAATAAAAGTTAAATAACAATAAAATAATTGAAAACATGTCTTTCTTCCATTTTTAAGTCATTACTGAATGAAGTAAATATATGCCACATAGAGGCAGCTGTCCCTGACATTACCATATGCAGAAAAATCCTTGGATCTTTGGTATTTAAATACATCAGCCAGCCATGGGGTATTGATTCATTAAGGTGGATTGTTTTTTAAAAAAATAAAAAAATAAAAAAGTAAAGTGATAATAAGAATCATGCTTTATGTCAAAAAGCTTGGCTTGACTTCTCACTAATACACAGAGAAGAGAAATATGTTGAAATATGAGCATGGTTTGTAATGTTCATGATAGTTCATGACAGATGGGAGCCATTATTTTACTCTTTGTTATCTGATTCCTATATGCAGTTAAAAATGCACATACAAGTTTATGTGTTCATGTGCTTCATGCTGGAGGGAAACGATGCCGTCCAGAGGGAACTCGACAGGCTTGTGAGGTAGGCATGTGCAAACCTCATGAAGTTCAACAAGACCAAGTGCAAGGTCCTGCATCTGGGCCAGGGCAATCCCAAGCACAAATATTGATTGGACAGAGAACGGATTGAGAGCAGCCCTAAGGAGAAAGACCGGGCAGTGTTTCTTGATGAGAAATTCAACATGAGCAGGCAATGTGCACTTGCAGTCCTGAAAGCCAACTGCATCCTGGGCTACACCAAAAGAAGCATGGCCAGCTGGCTGAGGGGGGTGATTCTCTCCCTCCACTTCACCCTCATGAGTCCCCAGCTGGACTACTATGTCCAGGATTGCCCTCCCCAGCACAAGAAGGATTTTGATCTATTAGAATGGGTCCAGAGGAGGGCCAAAAGATGGTCAGAGGGCTGGAGAACCTCTCCTACAAAGACAGTGTGAGGGAGCTGGAGTTTTTCAGCCTAAAGAAGAGAAGGCTCTGGGGAGACCTCACAGTGGCCTTCCAGTACCTAAAGAGGGCCTACAGGAAAGGTGGGGTGGTAGTCTTTGTCAGGCAGTGTACTGATAGGACAAGGAGTAAAGGTTTTAAACTAAAAGTGGATAGGTTTAGATTAGATACAAGGAGGAAATTCTTTACTCAGTGGGTGGTGAGGGACTGGAACAGTTTTCTCAGAGCAGTTGTCTGAAGATGACCCATTCCTGGAAGTGTTCAGGGATGGGGCCTTGGCCAACCTGATCTAGTGGGTGACATCCCTGTCTATGGAAGAGGGGTTGGATTTAGATGATCTTTAAGATCCCTTTGAATCCAAACCGTTTTATGATTCTCTTTTTCCAAGAATCAAAATATTGTTATTCTTACAAGAGATGCAATTCTCTTCCTGGGTTATTCTGGTCTATTCTTGGCTATTTTTCCTTGATTGTTTTTAATTTTTTTTTTTTTTTTATAAAACTTCACAGCTCTTTTAGTGTGAAAAGTCAAGAATATGTGGCCTATTAGAACATTTCAACTGAATATTATAATTTAACAAAATTAAACAAAAAATATTCAACATGATTTTTTTTTTTTTTAATTAAAAGTTTGAAAAAAAAAATAAAGTAGTGATAATTTTCTTTGATATTGAGTTTGAGTTCTGTGTATTTCCAAGTAACACTGTGGGTTTCTTTAATTTCTTTTATAAGATTTGGATAGGAAAAGAAATCGTAGTTAAATCAAAAACAATTGTAGAAATATTGGTGCAATGTTATGTATCTCAAACTTGATTGACAAGGAAACCAAACTCGTTAGCAACAACAGAGATTCCAGATTCAAACAGCTACCAAAAACCACAAGGGAAATCAGTTGCTGACTTACGAACAGAGGGTTTTCCAAAGGAGTTTTGGGTTGGAGTCTGTGGTGTCTTGATCCCTATGATTCCTACCAACAACAGATGCAGAGACTGGGAGTGAGTTAGCTCTTCCTGTCTGTGTCGGCATACCAAAAACACTAAAATGTAGACAAAGTAGTCAGATAAATAACAAGAGAACTTGGCTTGGAACATGGGTGCAAGCACTGAACTTGCCTAACACTATAACTGTAATCAGGCTCCTGTAAATGAGGAATCCTGTAAGTCTTCTTATTCAGCTCTGTCCTTTTTGATTTCATCATCCTATTAATGGTCAAATATTCCTAACAAACATTTGTTTTTGTGCTATGTAAGGCAAGCAGACAGTACGATACTGGAGTGTCAGTGAAACAATTTGAATTAGAGTTCTGGTACTGGAGAGAATTTTTTTTTGGGTTGTGGTCTGAACTAACAAGGTTGGTGTAGTCACAGTAGACATCTGTGACACCTAGAAACAATAACTGTACGTAAGGACATAATTAATATGGATGTCTTGAACCCAAGTATAAGTGTATTTAAATATTATAATCAATGAAGTAACATATGTAACATACATATACACATACCAACATACCAACATACCAGCATACATATAACTAGTTTTAAGACTTCAATGGGATAAGTACATTTATGTATATGTATATTTATGTATACATATATGTATTTATGTTTTACATAAATATGCAAGTATTGTGACCACCAGAGTGATAAACAAAGATGTGTCATTCAATAGAGAATGCAGCCAAATAATGAAATTGCAAAGAAAAAGAACAAGATATAGACAAATATTGCAAATTGCTGTTCTGTGTAATGAATGACTGCCTAAAAAAAAAAAAAAAAAAAAAAAAAAAAAAAAAAAAGGCAAGAAAAGAGAGTATCAGAAGGAGCTTTAGGAGAGGGGCAAATGGCATAAAACATCAAGCATTAAGAAGACAGAGAATGTGATCTGATTTAGTTCTACCTTTACTTATCAAAGACCTCCCACATGTGACCAACTTGACTTGCGTGACTAAGGGCCACCAATGACTGCAGTCATCAGTGCTCACTGTATGGCATCAGCTGTGGGATATTGTATATTCCCAACTAAAACAGCTTATGAATCCTAAAGAGTAACAGTTTTGTATAGGTAGAACAAGCTAATAACATGCAAGTACTAAACATTAGCTCAAAGTGTACCAATTAATTTAGGAAAGTTCATTTGGAAACTGGCTTGGTTTGTCAGTCTTCTCAACATCATCATCACAGTAATCTCTAATTACTTAATTGGTGCATATAAATGTGTATACGCACACACACTTTGCAATACACTTGCAAAGTACCATAGTATCAGTACCATAGTGTTTGGTGAGAAATACATTGGTATAGTGTGTAATTTTATTTTTTTTTTTCCTTTTTCCATGCCACTTCATATTCTTGGAATAGTTCCTAAACTAATTCCTAATTCCCTTTTTAAATATTATTAAGAAATTATTAAAGAATATAAGCTTAATTCACCTGAACTAAATTCTATAATGTTTAATTCCTGTGTTCATAAAGACAATCAGAAGTGATATATGCAAGAAAAAACAACGAACAAACGGAAGTAGAATCTCCAGTGTAGATTCCCATTCAGTACAAGTGACTGTCTGCTAAAAGTTCAACTCGTTCCCTCACATTCTGCACTGCATTTGTTGGTTGCAAATCCTGTACAACTTTATAAGTGACTGTTGATTCTTGATCCTACTACAGTATCTATTCCACTGTGAGAAAATTTAACTCAATTCTGAATTATTTTCAAGCACTTTTCAACTGAGTTAGCTTTATGTGTTCTGTTCCAGATAGTTGTGGCCGTCTCTTTATATGTGTGTTCCAACCCTAAATAAATAAATAAATAATCCTGAATCTAGATGATTGTCCGTCATTTGTTAGATTTATACAGTTATCAGATTTATATAGCACCATTAACACCATTCTTTTTAAATCATTCTATAAAATTGTGAAGTTAAGAACTAAATAGCTCTATACATTTTTATTTTTTTTTTTACAGATCCTTAAGATTAACACACTCTTTTATATAAATTTGGAAATATATAATTTTTTTAAATGTATATTAAATTATCCCCTTATCACTTTTTCCTATGACTTCTCATTTTTTGTTCTCCAAAATTTTTGTCTCTTTTTAGTAGAAGTCTTGTCATCCAAAGACAACATCTGCACTGTCATATGGCCTTTGCAACCCCATTAAATATGGCCTCAGTAAATCTAAATTGAGACTGCTTCATATCTATTCTCTGCTTTTGAATTAAACTGTATTTTTTTTTCTACTGAAAAACAAAAACAAAAACAGTATATATATCTCCTAGTATTTCATTGAAGGATGGTGTCAAAAGCTGACTAAATAATTGTGAATCCTAATTAGCTTAAAAAGCACTACCATAATTTCCAATTGCAAACACAGTAAACTAGTGAGGACTTCAGTTCTAACTTCAGTGCTGTTCAATGGAGAGAATTTCCAGTGTAGAAGTGAAAGCAGAGTTTACTATGACAAAGTCTTCTGGATTTTGGAAAGAAACTTAAATGTTTTTAACTTGTATTTTGTGACATGAAATTTGTAGGTATATGCTTCCTAAGTGGAATTCAGTACCTGAATTATACACACTAGGTCCACACATAATGACCAGAATTAAGAAAAATAAATGTCCTATCAAAACAGAATTCCCAGAAAGGTACATGCTGAATGAGAGATCCCTGAAGTAGCCAGAAAAAAAAATGTTAAGGACAGAGCTGTATCTTAAATTTTGTTTCTTCTCAGTGTGTGTGATTGAGAAACAGCCCTTTCCAGTTTTGTTTTTCATAATGCTTAATGCCTTTCTGGAAGCAGAGGATCTTATTTTACGGTGGACAGAAGGCAAAATTAGCACTATTTTCTTTGCTGTCCCTTTATATCCCATAAATTCAGTATCTGAACACTTACCTAAGACCTGGATTCATGTGCCAACAGCTGCTCAGTGAAAATCACATCCACTATCTCTCAGACACCTGACCTAACTACAATAGTGCAGGTTACTGCTTGGGAAGTGCAGAGTACTGCTTGGGAAGATGATCCATCTTCCATTACATAATTAATTAGAGAAGGGACAGAGGGAGAGTCTGTTAAAACATACATTACTCAATGACTTGATCCTCAAATGGGCTGCAGCATCACTAAGGGTTTTTTGGCTGAATTTTAGTCATGAGGGCCTAAATATACAAAGGTCAAATATCCCTTTTGAATAACGAAGAACTTTTTATTGAGAAGATCCTTACTGTTTCGTATCTGACTTTTACATGTTAAACAACCTTCCAAAACTCTAAAAGTTATTGTGCTGGTGAACTAAATGCATATATATATATATATATATATATATATATATATATATTTTTAACTAGCTTTTAAAATAAAGCTATTAAGTTTCGGAATATTTCAACAGTTGTTCATTTACAATAGAATCACAAAAGGCAAGGAAGTATTATTCTTAAATTTAAAATTTTTAAAGCCTAAACAAGCAGGCTGTGATGGATGAACATTCAGCGAAGTACACGTGTGCATTGACTTCTCTGTAGTATGCTTCATGTATATTAAAAGAACACAATTTCCCAGTGCAACAGATTAAAGGCAAGTCCATGCACTTGTATTTTTTGTCCATAGTTAGTTGCCACTGAACGGTGAAGATAATTCATTAGGTAAGATGTTCAAAGTTGTTAGGCCCCAACTAGTGGATGACAGGTAAAATTTTGTAAAAGACATATATAAAACTATAGTTATGTTAAGTAAACTTGAGACAGTTTTGTGTAGATGGGTATGTTAATTTCTTTCATGAAAAAAAATGCAGAATGAAAATAATTGACTTTTTTTGATTTGCTAGGCCTGCCTAATGAACAAAAATGCAGAGAAAAAAAAAAAAGAAAAATTAGTAAGAATTCTAGGATCTTATGTCCCTCCTTTTTTTTAGCTTCTTTATTGTGATGATTGTGTGAGCAACAAACCATATGAACAGTGTTTACACAGATCTGTATTGATTAATGATTATATTCCACAGTTTCCAAATTAATAAAAGAAAATCAAAAAACACCGACAAAATAGAAAGCCTCTTGTACCTCCTTTTTTTTTATATATATTTGTTCTTTGCTTTAAACTTTTCTAAAAAGTGTGTTTTCTGAATCATTCAGTCCCAAATGTAATGCAAAACTAATGAATACATTAACAGCGAGTGGGCATTTAATCTGTCAGAAGCCTGGTACACTGGTTTGCAATTATGAAAGCTCACCTGGCAAATGAGTTCTCTTTTAAACAGTTAGAACAGCATAAGCTATCCAAAATATCAAGCCAATAGAGAGATTAACAATCTTTTTGGCTGTTCTTTTCTGCTATTCATTGAATTAATTAAAAGCTTTTTATTCTTATTCACTGTCAGTGTGTTGTTTTCCTCTAGATGATGCAAATGGTGTCTTGCCATAGTACTTGAAAGAAAATAATATATTTGACATGCCACCTTTTATTGTAAAATTTTGAAGGTTCCTTCAGTGCCAAAATTTTGATGTGAAACACCTAATGCACATCTATCTATTAGGCCATTTGAAACAGACAAAGTGGTTGTCAATCTTTTATTTTTTTTTCCCCTTCTTAGAAATTTCAAATTATTCCCGGGAGGATAAAACAACAACAACAAAACACAAAAGCACACCAAACTCAGATCTTTAGCATCAGCAAGATTAAGGTTTTATTTTGCGCAAACATTTATAGGATGCTTTTGAAGAAGAAAAACTGAGTAGGAAAATTAATGGTAGAAAAAAATGACACTGTATTACAAGCATTGTGTGTGTGTGTGTGTGTGCGTGTGTGTGTATGTGTAAAACAAACGAACAAACAAACCAGTAATTGCTATGTAGAAAATCATATCACAGTTATTTCTTAAACTGAGTAAAGAATTCAGTTCATTTTGACCAGTTTTGACCAAAGATGTGTGGGAAAAAATAGCCAGGATGAAGAAAACCACTACATAAACTTTTAAGGACAAATGGCTAAAGGATTGAAATTATAATGGCTGAAAGCAAGTAAAAGATTTGAACTGTAAATTTATGAACCAAAGAAATAGCTCACAGATCAGGATTGGAAATTAAAAACAACAACAACAACAACAACAACAAAGCAAACAAAAACAAAAACAAAAACAAAACAAAACAAACTGTTGTGGTTTAACCTGGAAGACAGCTAAGCAACATGCAGTCATTCGCTCACTCCCCTGTGAGGGTGATGGGGGAAATAATCAGAAAAAATAAGGAAAAACTCATGGGCTCAGATAAGGACAGTTAGGAAAGAAAGGGGGGAAAAGGAGAAACACAAGGAAGAGGAAAAAAAGGGAAAGGGAAAGGGAAAGGGAAAGGGAAAGGGAAAGGGAAAGGGAAAGGGAAAGGGAAAGGGAAAGGGAAATAAGGAAAATGAAAATAAATAAGGAAAATGAAAATAAGGAAAAATGAAAATAAGGAAAAAGGAAAAGGAAAAGAAAAATAAGGAAAATATATAAGGAAAAGGAAAATAAATAAGGCAAATAGAGGAAAAGGAAAATATAAGGAAAAAGAAAATAAGGGAAATGAAAGGGAAAGGGAAGAGGAAGAGGAAAAGGAAGAGGAAGAGGAAAAGGAAAAGGAAAAGGAAAAGGAAAAGGAAAAGGAAAAGGAAAAGGAAAAGGAAAAGGAAAAGGAAAAGGAAAAGGAAAAGGAAAAGGAAAAGGAAAAGGAGAAAAAGGGAAAAGGAAAGGGAAAGGGAAAGGGTACGGGAAAGGGAAAGGGTACGGGAAAGGTTATGGGAAAGGGAAAGGGTATGGGAAAGGGAAAGGGAAAGGGAAAGGGAAAGGGAAAGGGAAAGGGAAAGGGAAAGGGAAAGGGAAAGGGAAAGGGAAAGGGAAAGGGAAAGGGTACGGGAAAGGTTATGGGAAAGGGAAAGGGTATGGGAAAGGGAAAGGGAAAGGGAAAGGGAAAGGGAAAGGGAAAGGGAAATGGAAAGGAAAAGGAAAAGGAAAAGGAAAAGGAAAAGGAAAAGGAAAAGGAAAAGGAAAAGGAAAAGGAAAAAAGGAAAAAAAAGAAAAAAAAAAAAAAAAAGGAAAAAAAAAAAAAAAAAAAAAAAAAAAAAAAGGAAAAGGAAAAGGATAGACACTTTGTACAGGTACTAAGGGAGCCAACTAGGAAAGATGCCCTCCTGGATTTGTTGCTTATAAACAGAGAACCTCTGGTTGAAGTGGCGATTGGTGGCCATCTTGGCCATAGTGACCATGAAGTAGTTGAGCTTAAAATCTTTGGTGACAGGAGGAAACTTGCCACCAAAACTTCAACCCTGAATACGGGGAGAAGACTTCAGGCTATTCAGGGAATTAGTGAGCAAGGTCCCCTGGGAAACTGCGTTTCAAGATATCAGGGTCCATCAATGCTCTTCACTTTTTAAGAGCCATCTCTTAAGAGCACAGGAACAGGTAATTCCAAAGTGTGAGAATTCAAGTAAGTGGGGCAGAAGGATAGTTAGGCTGAGCAGGGATCTTCTTCTAGAACTTGGGTGGAAAAGGAAAAGTGTATGAACACCGGAAGCAAGGTCAAGAGGCATGGTAGGTCTACAGAGATGCTGTTTGCCTTTGTAGGGAGAAAATCTGTGCAGCCAAAGCTCAATTAAAATTGAAGCTGACCAATACTGTGGGGGACAAAATAAATGTCTTTTTAAAATATGATAACAGCAAAAGGAAGACCAAAGAACATATTGGTTCATTACATGATGATTTAGTCACCTCCTAAATAAAGATATAGATAAAGCAGAGACATTTAATTCCTTCTTCAACACTGATGATGGGCATTGTAACCCCTGGAGCCCTGGGTTGGAGGACCATGGCTGTGAGAATGGTAAACTCTTTGCCAACTCTGAAGTTATGTTGGATTTGCTACTTCAGCTGAAAGTCTGTTAGTGGGGCCCGATGGGATTCTTTCCATACCGAATGAACTGGCTGATGTTATTGCAAGATGTCTCTCAAATATTTTTCTGGATTTCAGCAAAGCTTTCAGTACTGTTTCTCACAGTATCCTTCTAGACAAAACATTCTGCATACAGCTAAACAAATAAAAAATATCATATCATATATGAAAAATTGGCTGACAGGGCAGGCTCAAAGGGTTATAGTAAATAGGATTTAACTACTGAGGTTTAATCAGGCTGGTGGCCAGTCACTAACGGGGTTCCACAGGGCTCCACTTTAGGGCCAGTTCTCTTTAATGTTTTCATAAATAATCTGGATGCAGGATTCAAATGCATACTTAGTAAATTTGTGGACAATACTAGATTATGAGGAACTGTTGACTCCATCAAGCATAGTGAGGCTTCACAGAGAGATCTTGACAAATTAGAGTGCTGGGCAAACACCAACCATATGAAAGTTATCAAGAGGAAGTCCCAGAATCTCTACCTGGGACAGTGTAATCCTGGATATATGTACTGACCAGAGAATGAGAGGCTGGAGAGCAGCCCCTCAGAAAGGGATCTGGAAGTTCTAGTTGAAGGAAAGTTGAATATGAGTCAACGGTGTTCCCTTGCAGCCAAAAGGGCCAACTGTATCTTGGGGCTCATTAAGCACAGCACAGCTAGCTGCTTGAGGGAAGTGATTATCCTGTTCTACTTTGCACTAGCGTGGTCTCGAGTACTGTGAACAGTTTTGGGTACCACAATAAAAGAAGGACATTTTTAAAAAGGGTAGAAAGGAGTACCAAGGGAACTACAGACCGGTGAGCCTCACTTCTGTGCCTGGCAAGATCATGGAATGGATTCTCCTGGAAGCAATATTAAGGCACATGAAGGACAAGGAGGTGATCTGGGACTGTCAGCTTGGCTTCACCAAGGGTAAATCCTGCCTGACCAATGTGGTGGCCTTCTATGATGGAGTGACTGCATCAGTTGACAAGGGAAGACTGACCAATGTCATCTACTTGGACTACTGTAAGGCCTTTGACACAGTCCCACATGACTTCCTAATCTCTAAATTGGAAAAAATATGGATTTGAAGGGTGGACCATCTGGTGGATACGGAATTGGCTAGATGGCTGTACCCAGAGAGTAGTGGTCAATGGATCTATGTCCAAGTGGAGACTGGTGATGAGCAGTGTCCATCAGGGACTGTCCCTCAGGTGTCCCTCAGGGACTGGTCCCATCTTGGGACCAGTGCTTTTCAATATCTTCATCAATGACATAGAAGATGGGATTGAGTGCACCCTCAACAAGTTTGCAAATGGCACCAAGCTGAGTGGTACAGTTGTTACCAAAGAAGGAAGAGATGCCATCCAAAGGGACCTGGACAGGGTGGAGAAGTGGGCCCGTGTGAACCACATGAGGTTCAACAAGTCCAAGTGCAAGTCCAATTGCCCCCCTGGGTTGGGCAATCCCAGACAGGAGTACAGACTGAGTGAAGAAGTCATTAAGAGCGAGCCTGCAGGGAAGGACTTTGGGGTTCTGGTGGATCACCATGAGGCAGCTGTGTGCGCCTGCAGCCGAGAAGACCAACTGCATCCTGGGCTGCATCAAGAGAGGAGTTGCCATTAGGTCGATGGAGGTGATTGTGCTCCTCTTCTCTGCCCTCATGAGGCTCCACCTGGAGTACTGTATCCAGGTCTGGGCCCCCCAGCACAAGAAAGATGTGGACCTGTTAGGGAGAGTCCAGAGTAGGGCTACCAAGATGATCAGAGGGCTGGAGGCCCTCTCTTATGAAGAAAGAGAGAGTTGGGGATGTTCAGACTGGAGAAGTCCCTGGGGAGACCTCATGGCAGCCTCTTAATACTTAAAGGGGACTTTCACAAAAAAAAAAAAAAAAAAAAAAAAAAAAAAAAAAGATGAAGGACTCGTTACTCAGGTAGATAATGATTGGACAAGGGACAAACTAAAAGAGTAGAGATTTAGAGTAGACATTGGCATAGATTGCCCAGAGAAGTTTTGGATGCCCCATCCCTGGAGGTGTTCAAGGCCAGGCACGATGGGGCCTTAGCCAACCCGATCTTTTGGGTGGCATCTCTGCCTATGGCAGAGGGGTTATAACTAGTTGATCGTTAAGGTCCTTCCTAACCCGAGCCATTCTATGATTTTACGATTCCTCTTGAACTATTGTGGAAGGAATAATGTAAATAAACTAGATTTCTGTCACAAGTCAATGACACTTTTTTTCTAATTAAATGACTAAACAGAGACGTTTAGTTTTAGATTACCATATGTCCAATGTCAAAATACTGTTCTATTCACTAATTTTTCTATTTATCAAATAATTAATGATGTTGGCACTGCTATAAGTCATATAAGTTCATATTGATGAATTTCTGAGAGCTACTAATAGTGCTTATATGCTTTGGCATTTTTACATGACTGTGACAGGCACTGTATACTTACTTTGATACATAGATTACATAATAGTTGGTTTACGCTGACTCGTCTGTGACTGAAAGGAAGGTTTATTCTGCACTTCGGTGCTATAAAAAAAATCTATCCAAGGATCAGAAACCAAATGCTTAGAAACCATTTATTTTGAGTATAGATTGAAAAAGCATGTTGTGCTATTATATGACTCAGGTGTATCTCAATTTCCTTTTTATGGATTTCAGTTCTGTAATTAAATTGGAGGCTGAAGCACTTTCAGTGATAGTGGTATATTCTGTATTCCTCTTTCTAGACTAGAGTAAGGACAGCCCTTGGTTCCAGAGATGCACAAATGGGAGGACATAAAAAGTAAGGACAGATAAAGAATATGAGTGAAGCAATACTTGAAATACGGATGTATATGTGACCTTAGTGGTTGTCTAACAGGGGATGACACAGACAAGAAGATACAGTATTAAACTACATGAAATTACTATCGCTTTCCCACTCTCTTGTGTTCTGTTTGGGACAGTTAGAAATGAACATGATCTAATTGTAAGGCTTATGGAAAGCAAAATAATTTAAAGAGCTTTCCTTGATTAGTTCTAGCCATTCCGTACCCATGTAATTACTATGGGATCCATGGGACTTCTGAACTGTTAGGCAGAGACAAACTTGGTATTTCTCTTGATATTCTCACAAATTCGTTAATTTGTATTGAGTTTCCTGGGGGGGGTGGGGGGTGGGGGGAAGAGGAAGAGGAAGAGGAAGAGGAAGAGGAAGAGAAAGAAGAAGAAGAAGAAGAAGAAGAAGAAGAAGAAGAAGAAGAAGAAGAAGAAGAAGAAGAAAGAAGAAGAAGAAGAAGAAGAAGAAGAAGAAGAAGAAGAGGAAAGAAGAAGAAGAAGAAAGATTCGATATTTGCCTGAGCATTAGAATCATAGAGTGGCTTGGGTTGGAAGGGACCTTAAAGATCATCTAATTACCCCCCCCCGCCATGGGCAGGGACACCTCCTACTAAACCAGGTTTCTCAAAGACCCATCCAACCTGGCCTTGAACACTTCCACAACTGCTCTGGGAAACCTGTTCCAGTGCCTCACCATCCTCTGAGTAAAGAATTTCCTCCTTGTATCCAATCTAAACCTACCCCTTTTAATTTAAAGACATAACCCCTTGTCCTATCACTACCCTCCCTGACAAAGAGTCCCTCCCCAGCTTTCCTGTAGGCCCCCTTTAGGTACTGGAAGGTTGCTATAAGGTTACCCTGGAGCCTTATCTTCTCCAGGCTGAACAACCTCAGCTCCCTCAGACTGTCTTCATAGGAGAGGTGCTCCAGGCCCTTGATCAGCTTTGTAGCCCTCCTCTGGACTCGTTTTAATAGTTCCATGTTCTTCTTGTGCAGGGGTCCACAGAGCTGAACACAGCACTCCAGGTTGGGGCTCACAAAAGCATAGTAGATGGGGAGAATCACCTCCCTTGGACATGCTTCTTTTGTTGCAGCCCAGGATATGGGTGGCTTCCCTGGCTGCAAATACACATTTCTGGCTCATGTTGAGCTTGTCATCAACCAACACCCCCAGGCCCTTCCTATCAGTGCTGCTTTCAATCCATTCTCCACCCAGCCTGTAGTTGTGCTTGGGATTGCCCTAGGCCAGATGCAGGACCTTGCAGTTGTTGAACTTCATGAGGTTCACATAGATCCACCTCTCAAGTCTGTCAAGGTCTCTCTGAATGGCATCCCTCCCCTCCAGCATGTTAACTGCACCACACAGCTTGGTGTCCTCAGTAAACTTCCTGAGTGTGGACTCAATGCCACTGTCCACGTCACCAACAAAGATGTTAAATAACACTGGTCCTGGTACTGAACCCTGAGAAACAGCACTTGTTATTGATCTCCACCTGGACATCAAGCCATTGACCACAACTCTTTGAGTGAATGCTTATGAATATGGTTACAGTTGATATAACACACATATATATATATATATATGTATATATGAGTATATAATGGTACCCTTTATTCAAAAAAAAAAAAAAAAAAAAAAAAAAAAGTAAACCCACAAATGGGACAAGTTAGTGCTCAACACAACGTCTACAGAATGAATCATGGAAATAATTTGGCATTTTTGCTTATACTTTTTCTTTTACTAGGAAATAGACTTTAAACAAAACCATTTTCCAGTGATTCCCATAAATTATTCATTTAAGAAAATCAATGAAGCTGTAACTTGTTTTGCCTATACAATAAAATATTAATCCTAAGCAACAGTTCAAATATGTCATTCCTAAATCTATCTACAGACAGTTATATTTCCTCAAAAACAGCTCTAAAAAATTGTTTCAGGAATGATCTGAGCACCTCAGTATTTCTTCTTGCAAAATCTGGGAAGAGCATTCAGACTTACCACAATACAGCAAATGATATTAGAGTAAGATACGTAGACATGCAGAAACTTGCCGAATGTCAAAATACTCAAGATTTCATGCTACAACGTGTAGGTTCAGTTGTTAACTGATGTAGAATAAAATGTTGCTGCTTGTCATGAAGCTGATAGAATAAAGTTTTTTAAGATCATGATCTGATCAGCCTTCTAGCAATACTAAAAAATTGTGAAAATGTGTATGTTGCTCAGGTTTCTTAGAAACATGATAACTGATAAAAAGTTTCTATTCTCAGTATTTTCCGTGCAGGTTTAAATAGAAGAGAAGGGTATATATGAACATACCTTAGTATAATAAAAGATAGTTCTTAATAATGTAACCATGCACACATACCGACTTCTTTGGTTATGGATTTATTATGTATTAAAATTCCAGTAAGCCGAACTATTGGCAGTTTGACCATAAAAACACATATCAGAATGGAACTGTGTGTATATATAATATATATGTAATAATACATATATATAATGGAAATAGACTGAAAAACATTTCTGTCATAGTTACATGTTGCACTTTGATGATCAGTGAAAATTTCAAAGAATTAATGAATTCAGCCAACGACCGAAACATTTGTTTAGAAAAGAAGGGGTGGTGGTGGTGGTGGTGGTGAAGGGATGGAAGAGTGATAATGAAATATAGGGAAATGAATTGACTCTTTCATTCTATCAAGTTACATTCATTCAAAAAAAACAATCACAGAAAAATATCAGCATCATTTAAGAGTCTGCATCCTAATGCACAGCTGTGATGACAAGCAAAAGTAGGAGCCAGACACACCTATGCATAGTTTGACATTAGGATTCTCATACAAACATCAAGATTGTCTTTAGGACATTTAACAATCAAATATGCAGTCTTGCTTTCATTGTACTTTACCTAATTCTTTGGGTAAATACACAGTCTGTACTTTGATGAATACAGTTCTATGAATGAACAGAGAGGCAAAACTAAAGGTGTTAGAATACTTTGTGTCTCAGTGTGGCTGAGAATCATTTGACAGTGAATAAGACACATGATAGCAAGAATGGGAATAAATTCCAAATATATTTGTTTATATTTGCTGGTTTAACAGGCCTTATAATTTCCATTCTGTGCAGTGCATTCACATATATGTTAAATTCTTCAGTGTAACTGTAGTGAGGCACTGGAACAGGTTGTCAAGAGATGTTGTGGATGCCTCTTCCCTGGGGGTGTTTAAGGCCAGGCTAGATGGGACCTTGGCCAACCCAATCTAGTGGATGTCATCCCTGTCTATGGCAGGGAGGGTGGAGTTAGATGATCTTTAAGGTCTTTTCCAACCTAAGCCATTCTATGATTCTATGATATGATTCTATGTATGTTTCTATGTATGTTTCTTCTTTCCAAAGCTGGCTTTCGATATTTTGGATATTTGGATATTTTTTATGAGACATAAGAATTATATATGTATATATATGTAAATATTTATAAATAAATGGTTGTTCCAACCAGTTCATCTGACAGAAAACTGTGAGCACAGCCATCCCTGACTGCCCTTACCCAGCCTCCCCCAGGCCTCCCCTGAGCTGGGACCAGACCCAAGACCCCATTGTAGCCTCTGGGCTGTTAGCTCCTTCCCCAGGAAGGCCACAGCTGAGCTGGTCTCCAGCTCTCCACAGCCAGGCGAATGTACATGCCTGTCCTCATCCCTGTCCCCATCCCCAAGGAGGTGCATGATGCCCAGGGCTGGAGCTGTCCCTAGTGCCCCTGGCTGCCCTGCTCCTGGGTGAGGCAATGGGAAGGGCCTGGCCCCTAGCAGCCGCCAGCAATCAGGGACCTCTGAGTCCATGGGAGCAATCATACATTGGCATCTGCTCAGAGTGAAGGCAGTATTTCACAGTTCAAATATTTAAACTTATATAAGTCGAGTATAAAATGTTTATTATTATTAATTTACATTGCTCTCATAAATGCCATGTAGGCTTTATAGGACAGATAAAAAGACATGGCCCATGAAATGAAGAGCTCACATCTAATTTCAGAGGAGAGAGAAGACGACTAATCAGATAAATCTTATCATGACTGGATGATTCGTCAGGAAATGTGTCCAATGGAGCACTGGTGTGCTGTTGTGAAGCACTAAGCTGGCGTCAGAGGAGGGAACACAGCCAGACAGAGATATCCAGCAGAGCTGGAAGGATGAGGGGAAATTGATTAAAAAACAGGGACACAGACATAGGCTGGGACAATGACAACATGAATTTTCTTGTGATAAAAAAGTATACTTGCTATGGCTCAATAGGAATAATATATATATATATATATATTATGGTGCTGGCATTGAGATCAAGCAAATGACTGTCTGCATGTGAATAGCATCCATAAAAATAGGATTAAAAAAATATTTATTTTCTCACTATGACTTCATTAATGTGCAGATTGGATGATGAAAAATAACAATTTAATTTTACCAGGGAATACATATTGAGGCCAAGAGTTCATTTCAATCAAATTCATTGGAGGAAATATAAAAATCCTACACTAGTGGCTCCCACTAAGCACATACATAATACTGGATTTTTCATATCCCATGTTAAATACTTTTTGGCAGCTCATACTAGGCAGTATTATTAATGAAAAGACCCTTTTAAATAATTGGCAGATTTTCTGTGAAAGTGAAACTAATCAAAATGCTATGATGTGGGAATTATTGCAAGGTTGGCAGATTTACATTTGCTTCATTAGCTGGGAATCATTTTAAAGGGGAAAATACACAATAAATATTTATTGAAATAAACTAATACAGTAGCTAATTAGATATGATAACAAAATCTTGTAAATTTGTATGTTTATAGACACTTCATACTGACCAACATATAAGAATATGACTTGGATTAAACCAGTTGTCTGATTTCCAATTCCTATTCCAATTTTACAAACTTTTCTTTATGTAGACAGTCTCTTGTTCAGACTGTCTCAGATTTCATTGGGACATCATGTAATCATCAAGCTCAGTTTATCCTTCAGGATAGATACGTAAACTTCTAATTCTGCAAAAACTTATGTCCTTGCTTGTATTTATGTAATGAGAATAGTTCCTCTGTTGTCTATAGTTAGCACTTGTAGTGCATAGGAAGAGAAGAACTTACATTTACAATAGTGCAAAATCCACTACCAAGGAGTGATGGGAGTTGAGATGTTCAAGATGAGAAGGGCCTTTTTTTGTCATCCATTCTATCACTTTGGCAGCAGACCTTCCCCACTCTTGCCATTTCCTTGAGATTTTTTCCAGTTGGTTTTTTAACAGACAATTGTGGTGTTTATGTCTTTCTTTGGAAGATCAGGTTCTGGTATAAGAAAATCCATTCTTCTAGAGCCTGTCCACATTGCACATGTTGAAAATAGTGCATTCCTCCTCTTCTAGTTAGGGGACTGTGTTGCAGTAGAATATCTTCTTCAGCCTTCTTCTAGGGGGGACCTAAATTTGATCATCCATGTGTGTTCTAATAAAACTTTCTGCATTCAATATTGTTCTGTTCCTTGTATGTTAACTATCACATTACTGTTACCATATTTCTGTCAGTATGTCAATAGCTGCAAGTGGAAGCAGTTTATTCTCATTGACAAGCAGTGAGGAGTGAGGAAAAAAAAAAGTGTGAGAAACAAGCCTTCAAAGACCAAGGTCAGAGAAGGAGAAGGGTGAGGAGGTGCTCCAGGTATCAGGTTTCCCTCTGTGCTCCAGGGCAAAAAAAATCCCGTGCAGCCCATGGAGGACTCCATGCTGGAGCAAGTGGATATGTCCTGAAGGATGCTGCAGCCTGTGGAAAAGGCTCATGTTAGAGCAGGGAAAAAGTGGGAAGAGGAAGTAGGAGCAAAGTAGAGACAAAGTGTTATGAAGCAACAGTAACGCCCTATTCCCCATCCCTTGTGCCATGCAGGGTAGATAGAGGTATAGAACCTGGGAATGCAGGACTGAAGTTATGTGTGAGAAAAAGAGAATGGGTGGGGGCAGGTGCCTTAGCTTTCGTGTTTGTTTCACACCATGCTCTTTTACTTCTAATTAGGAGAAAAAAAAAAAAAAAATTATTCCCATGGTGATCTTTTCCTGTTTTGTCCAGGAAGTTAAGTGATGTACCATTCTTTCACCACTTGCTTTATTTCTAGGTATTCTCATTTCCTTTAATATAATTATTTCTAATTATTTCAATATGTAAAAACTCATGCAAGAGACATTTACCACTATGAAGATATTTTTGGAATTATCATACATGGGGTAATGTTTCTTTATTTTAAGCTAATGAAGATTTAATGATATTTTATTAAAATATATCTGCTAATTGAAGCAAAAGACAATATCTATTTGATGCTTATTGATGAATTATTGAGCAGATATATTATTGTGCTATCAATAGATCTAGACCATCACATGAAATGTGAAATTTTCCTTTCTTTTCTCAATGCTGCTACATAGGGTAATAACTGTGAACGGATCACTGATAACTTTCATAATTAACTCGTAACTTGTTTGTCCATAGTTAAGGGATTTGGCAGGGTTCAGTTAATGATTTTTAAGTTGCCTCTAACACCGTTTTGATGGTGCTTCAGGACAAATATTGTCCCAGTGAGATCCCAATGAGAGTTACAGCAAACAGAACAATATATGGAGATAGAATACATACAGAAGTATTGATCACTGAAAGTAAGTGGAATTAATATAGTTTCTGTTTTATAGTGAGTGTTGTTTCTCATGTACGTGTTTAATACACATTTTTCATAGGGAACAAATCTTTCCCAAATCCAAGTATTACTATGATAATAAATGGATGGTATCTCTTTTGAAAACATGCTCCCTTGGGACAAAAATTTCAATTTAAATATACCTAACAGCTGCCTGTTGTCTTAGACTCAGAAAAGCTAAAACTGCATATTTTTTTTTTAATTTTTTATTTTTTTTAAGAGTCTCTGTTTCTGCTAGGTCACAAGAAATCAAATCCACCCAGAATGTGATAGATGATTTAATGTTTCTGATGAAAACTAGACTCCTAAGGACCTTTAGCATCCTTATCAAACTACAATTAATTTAAATTGAACAAATATTTAATATTGCCGAGATGATCTTGTATATGGAACAGAGAATATGGTTCCCACATGTACATGTATACAGTAGCTTTTAAAATTGATTATTCAGAAATGTATCTGTCATCTAAATCAGAACTTCAATACACTTCCTCATGTTACGGTGAAACCCACATTTATTCTGTGTAGTTCCAACTATATTGCCCTGAGATAAAGTTAAAACCTAATGTTTTTTGACATACAACAGAAGGACTCACTTCTTCATTATCTATTATCTATTTCATTATCTATTACCCTGGGAGGGGTATCGGGGCGGGGAGGGGGGCAGAAATTCAACCCCCTGAATACTAAATAGAAGAAAGAAGTAAGAAGAAAGAAGAAAGAAGAAAGAAGAAAGAAGAAAGAAGAAAGAAGAAAGAAGAAAGAAGAAAGAAGAAAGAAGAAAGAAGAAAGAAGAAAGAAGTGGTAATCAAGAGCCACTATGTCCTAAAAACCTAAAAGCTTGAGAAACTATTGTGAATCAAGGAATAAGAATCTTAAGCTCAAATTTAGTCGTGTCAAATATCATTTTACTTAAGATACTGCACACTGTTTTGGAACAGATTGGCTATTCCATGTAGAGAGTAATTCATGCTCCTGCAAATCCTTTAGCTTTCCAGTTGTTAAATAATATCAATTATTTGATATCGCAGTCTAGAACTTCCTCGCGAAAGGGAGTGGAGAGGCAGGTGACCTATTCACTGTAAACACCAGTGATAGGACCCGCGGGAACGGTGTCAAGCTGAGGCAGGGGAAGTTTAGGCTGGACATCAGGAAGAGGTTCTTCACCGAGAGGGTGGTCGCGCACTGGAACAGGCTCCCCAGGAACATACTCACTGCACCAAGCCTGTCTGAATTTAAGAAGAGATTGGACTATGCACTTAGTCACATGGTCTAAACTTTGGGCAGACCTGTGTGGTGCCAAGAGTTGGACTTGATGATCCTTATGGGTCCCTTCCAACTCTGGATATTCTATGATTCTATGATTCTATGAATTAATTATTATCAATGTTACAAACATTTATGTATATTTAGTTTTGATTTTTCTATCTTTAACCTTGGGTTTTGTGCTAGATTAAACTGACACTTCACAACAAATTATCTCCTTTTTTATATGCATTAGATGATCAGGTTACTGCATAAATTTATGTTTAATATAATAAATAGATTGATTTCTTATATTTGTATTAAAAATTATGTTTCCACAACTCAAATATTTGATGTTGTAGTTTTTGTGACTTCACCAGTTTTAAAAATCTTATCAAATATGGACATCAGTATCAGATTGCTCTCACGCAAGAATTGCTCTTCCTGTAATAATTTTTATCTATTTAAAAAACAAAATATGGAAAGTTTTCGTAAACCATCTATATTTCCTAAATTGGATATCAGTAGTAGAAATGACAAATTTTCCAGTTCATTTACAGGCTACTAGGTAGTTTTTATCTGCTACTTTTCAAATTATTACAAGGTTTCTTGTGTCACGCTTTTTTCTGAGAGAAAAAATGGGTTTGCACATGTACAGTAACCTGATAGAAAAAAAAAAAAAAATACCCCTTGGAACTTTGCTTTGAACTAAAATAATAATAATAAAAAAAATGTATATTTCAGTTCAATTTTTGTCATGAGTGGTTTTTTTTTTTCAGATACTAAAATCATGTTCAATGCATTCTTGCTACTATAAATTGTAATTACGGTTGTGTAATGTCACATTCAGTTCTTATTTCTTTTTCCTTATTCTATATTTTAAATGCCATTCATTTAACTGGAAGTTTCACCAAATATATATATATATCAAAACTTATTCTTTATCAAATTATACTGCACATTTCAGAAAAGGGATGAAGGAACATTCATCAGAAAGTTTAAAAATGAAAGGCAGGGTCTCCAATCTCTTCCAAACATGCAAAACAAAGATCTTAGAAAAAGAAAGTGTGTACACATCGATATTTTATTTTTATAATCTTACTTAAGTTTTCAATTATTTTGCAAAAAAAAAATTGACATTGTAGATAATATAATGTATTTTTTCCATCATTTTTAAAAATAAATCCTTTTTATTATTTTTTTATTTAAAAATATACTTTGTTATCCTTTTTATTATTATTATTTTTATTTTAAAAATAAAATACATTCACTCCCATATTTTGGACTGAAGAGGAAAGAAAAATATTGACAAAATGCAGATTAAGTCAATTTGAAGGTGTGGTTTTACCCTGCTGGGCAGGTGAGCTCCAACACAACTGCTCTCTCACTCCCCCTCCTCAAAGGGAAAGGGGGAGAAATGATGAAGAAAAGAGCCCAAAGGTTGATATAAGTACAGGGAGGTCATTCAACACTTATAATCATGGGTAAAACAGACTCAGCATAAGGAGATTAATAAAATTTATTACTTATTGCTAGCAAGCTAGAGCAGTGAGAAACTAAAAACAAACTAAAAATACCTTCCCCCCATCCACCCTCTTCTACCTCCTCCCCCCAGGTAGTGCAGGGGAATGGGGGAATGGAACTTGTGGTTAGACCCTAACACTTCGTCTCTTCCACTCCTTTACAGTCACTCTCTTCCCCGGCAGCAACTCTTCAAGAACTGCTCCAAATACGGGTCCATACCACAGGGTTCATCCATCAGGAGCAAACTGCTCCAAATGGGTCCCCAGTAGCATCTCCCACCAGATCACCTGCTCCTGCGTGTGCTCCTCTCTATAGGTTACATCTCCGGCTCGGAGTGTGTTCCTGTGGGTGTCTCTCCACAGGCTGCAGCCTCCTTCAGGTCAGATCCACGTACTCCACCATGGGCTCCTCTCCACAGGCTGCAGCATGGAGATCTGCTCTACCAGGGGAACCCATGGACTGCAGGGGGACATCCTGCTCTACTTACCATGGGCCTCTCTGCAGGCCACAGGGGAACTTCTGCTCTGTGTCTGGAGCACCTCCTGTCCTCCTGCACTAATCTTGGTGTCTGCAGGGCTGTTTCCTCACTCCCCACTCTCCCAGCTGCTGTTACGCAGCAGGTGTTTTTGTTTGTTTGTTTGTTTGTTTTCCCTTTTCTTAAATATCCTCTCTCAGAGGCAAGAACAACATCACTTAGTTGTTCAGCTCTGGCCAGCGGTGGGTCCCTTTGGAGCTGGCTGAAAGTGGCCCTTATTTAATATGGGGCAGCTTCTGGATTCTTCTCACAGAAGGCACCCCTGCAGCCCCCCGCTACCAAAACCTTGCCACATAAACTGAATACAGGAGAAAAAGTTAAAAGCAGGTTTTAATATTAGTAAATATGAGAAACCACAAATATAGTGAACTCTCTTACCATATCTCTCCCACAATTCTGCCAGCATGAAACATTCATTTTAATTATGTTCAGAGTAAATATACAGCATAGTTTATTAGATTCACTTTTATCCTTCCTCATCTATATCTATAATCGTCATTGGCTGGTAAACTTGGCTATTTAATGATACTTTATTGTAAGTAAATTCAAATGAAACTAAACCCAGCACAGCAAACTTGATATGGTACTCTCCTCCCAGGCCTTATCAGCTATAAACATCCAAATATGAAAAGTAACTCTACAAAGTAAAACAAAGGATGATTTATAGGATGGGAATAGAAGCACTAGCAAGGGAATTGAAATCATGTTTCTCTTACTGGTATTTTCATTTGATTTTTTTTTTCATTATTATCATTATTATTAGTGTTGTTATTTTGAGGATTAGGATATGATTCAGTTACATGCTAAATGCATGACATAAGGAAATGGGAGACTGTAATAAAAGCTATGGAAAAGAAGAAGAAGAGTAAAGAAGATGTGCAAGTTTGGAAGTGTAAGGCTGAGGTGAAGAAACTGTATTGGGAAAAATGATCAGGGACTATATCCATTACATTCTTTATGTTATAAACTTTTTACCTTTGACTAAAAGGCAAACCTAATCAAAACTGTTGGAAACAATTATTTAAATAGGGAAGAGGAAATTTTTTATGAGCATAGGTCCAAGTAACTCTGTGCTTGTTCTAATTTGAACCTGGGACAGTCTCACCCCTTAATTTTATTTGGATTTTTAAGGAAAAAAAAAAAAAAAAAAAAAAGACAAGAATTTACAACAGAAAATAATATAAAATCAGAAAATTGTGAGTCTGTCCCAGCTTTCAGGGGCTATTTAATTGTTGAAGCAGTGTATCAAAGAATTTAATGTGTTTACAAGATAAGTTTTGATCTATGGAAAAATAATGAAAAAACTATGCAGTTGTTAAAACTACATACAGAAATACTGAAAAATAGTTGATAATTTCAATGCTAAACAACTGAAATTATTTTTTTCTTTAATATGCTTAAGGTTTCAATATGAGAATCATACAAATGTATGAAATTTAAGTGTTTTTTTTTTTTTTTTTAACCATTTTGAAATCTAACACTGATTGTGCTAATAATGGAAAATCTCATAACAGTAGCTTCAGTAGCTTGCAACATTCTACAAAAAAAATAGATGTAAAGGTGTTGAATGTCACTGAACCTCACTAATAAATCATTCAGGCTCCAAGTATAACTGTAGGTGTAGAATCCAAGCTCTTTGCCTGAATATTAAATACTTGTTAAACAGACATTTACAGACAATGGAAATTCACTATGTGTTTCAGAATTACCAAGCATGATATTAATATTCAATTGGTGAGCTGCTGTGTAAAAAGAAAGTTCTGCTAGAGGCTTAAAAAGCAAAATACATGTCTCCATTTACAGTAACTGCATACTAAAAGCATTGCTCTGTCATACATTAGAAAGAAACGTTCAAGAACCATTATAATGTAGGAAAAGACCAAATGCAAGCTACTTGGTTTGAGTTCTTAGAATTAATTGAAGTCATAAGCACATTCAAGTAAGGAGAAAAAATTATTTGCCTACATGAATCTATAGTACCTTGCTTAATAGAATTTTATCTCTCTTTGGCATTTGTGTTAGTCAGTACTTGAAAGGTTTTCTGTCAGAGATAGCTAACCTGCTCTGGTTAAATTAAAAGCTCATTCAAACCTTTTGCCATCAGTTGCACTTTTGTACCAAATTTAGCAGCATTCAGGGAAGTTTGGCTACAGTTTTCTTCTTACTCTAGCTCAGAAAAACAGAAGGAAATGATAGTCTTCAAACTATCCTGAATCCATTCAGCTGAGTTCATCAGCGATCACAGTACTACATTTTATAATTTCAGAAGAAGTTCAGAGCTCAGATGTCCCAGCCGAATTCAAGCATAGACCATGAAACTAATTCTGTATCTTATGTAGGTAGACAGGTTGGAGACAGTGCCAATAGGAAAAGGATACCACATTTGTGTGTAAAGATATATATCAGCAAACATAAAGACAGGCAGAATTTTCCAAAAGTACTGCACCTGTCTCTTCCCTGCTCTTTTCTCACAGAGTATGAAGTATACAAGGAAGTTCTATACTAAACAGTATATTAGTGTTGCAGTTTCTATCGTGAACTACCTATTACATCAAAGAACACCACAGTACTGCAGATTGCAAAGAAAAGCCTATCACTGAAGTCAGCTCAGGTAGTTGCTTGGAGTAGTCAACATAATGCCAGATTTAAGTAAGGATTAGTACAGATTAAGTACAGGTTAGGAGATGAGTGGCTGTAGAAAGGAATCTGGGGTTGCTGGTTGACACCAGGCTCAACATGAGCCATCAGTGCACCCTGGCAGTCAAGAGGGTAAACAATATTCTGATATGCATTAAACAAAACATAGCCAGTCAGTCAAAAGAGGTGATTATTGCACTGTATTTAGCATCGGTGCAGCCTCACCTTCAATATTCTATGCAGTTCTGTTCTCTACAATTTTTTGAAGGATATTAGGATACTAGAATGCATACAGCAGAGGGCAACAAAGCTGATAAAAGGGCTGGAAGGCATTTCCTCAAGGCAGCTGAGGACACTGGGACTGTTAAAGTTGAAGAAAAGGATGTTGAGGGGTGATGCTCTCTACGGCTTCTTGAAGAGGGGAATTAGAGAGGGAGGAGTGTCAAGAGGGATTGCAGAGCTCTAGGAGCAGCAGTAAAGGACTCAGGAGTGCAAGTAGTTTTTTCATCAGTCCTCCCAATATGGGAAGGGGATTGAAAGGGCCAGCTGAATCGGGCAAATCAACAGATGGTTATGGACTGGTGCCACAGAAAAGGGTTCTGTTACTTAGACCATGTGACTCATTTTGAGAAACCTGGTCTGCTGGGGACTGATGGAGTCCACCTGTCAGAGAAGGGGAAGAACATCTTCAGTAATAGGCTTGCCAAGCTGGCAAAGAGGGCTTTAAACTAAAGTTTTGCTGGGGGAAGGGTACCTCAATCCATCCTAGTACTTCCAGTTTGATGACAGTATCAGTGATAGATACCCAGAGACTACAGAAGGCCATGGATCATCAGGAGAACACCTAAAGAGCAGCACAAAGGAATTCCAGACAGCAAGTCATCTTCATTAGGGGCCCATCTTAAATGTCTCTTAAATGAACCTAAAATGTACCTTTAATGAAGAAGGTACTTCAGAAGGTACTTCAGAAGGTAAATGGCACAGGTGACCAAAATGGAGTGAAGCATGGATCACATCCAAAGGTTCTGACTTGGCCTATGCACAATGGTAGACCTATCAGATGTCTTTCAAAAATCTGTCTATTTGTAGCCTGTAGTCAGTCAGTCAAGCTGAATTTCGTTCAGTGTATCTCCAAACACTAAATGTTCTATGCAGAATTTAGTCAACAATCCTGATGATGATATGGCCAGAATAGACTACAATTAACTTTTCTACAAATATTTTAATGCCACTGACACAACAAACAGAATGATGATTTGAAGTTGCTCACTAAGCTAGCAGCTATAAAGCTGAATACACAAGGGGATCAGACAAACCACAGGAAAGGCATTACCATTTTTATTTTTCCAATCATACTAGTTAATCTTCTTTGTTCTTAAATATGTTATTTGGGAACAAATCCAAATGGTTATCACGCTAAGTATTTCTGAGTGTGACATCTTTGAAGTCAAACCTAACCTTCCTCTATCACAACAGAAGTGTACAAAATCATGAGACTATTCTCAGGATAGAAAAGTATAGGGCTGTACTTTAGACTTCATAAATATTTCAGTAGTACAGTGCTGTAAATTTATAGTATGGACTTCAGTAAGCAGTGATTGAGTTTTGAAAAAAATATATATCCTTCCAGCATTGCATGGAAACATTATTCTTTATGATTAATACTGTGAAGCATGTGCTGTGAAATGACTGATTCAGTTGTATCGCATTCAGTAAACTATCATTATTCCAATATATTAAAAGATCCAGGCTGAGATTGAATAATGGGTCTGACTTAGAGCGGCTCTGACTTAGAACTCTTGGAAGTCATTTACGCAAACAGGAGAACTAAACACTAGTTGTGAAAGATATTCCTCTGAACCATACTAAACATAAGTTTATGCATCATGGTATATCATGCAGAACTTCTACAGACAAGCAGCTGTGGCAGCAGACTTCAGAGGAATCCAGTTTCCTTTTTCAATGCAGCTGCAATGTCAATGAGCTTATCAACTTAAAAACTTTTCAAGTGCTACAAATGTTGTAATACCAATAATTAAAGAACACATGGAGATTTTATTTTAGTCCATATGATATTATACTCTCACCAGTATAAGTGAACCCATCAGCCTCAAAACAGAATTGTTTTACAATAAGGAATTACAAATAATTTTAAGGTAGTTTGTATTTTAAAGACTTTGATATAAGTCAGAGTACTTAAATCTCACTCCCTTTGTTACAGAGGAAAAAAAATCACAAAAAAAATCACACTTTCATACTGAAAGGACACAGCCTTTAAACAAGTTAATCTTATGTAACCCTCAAAGTATTGCTGAACTTCATGGTATGTAGGTCTTGAAACAGTCATAAATTGATCAATTTAATTTTCTAAGCTTAAACTTTTATTGAAAAGATTTACCATGGAGAAATAAAAATTCTGTATTTTCCATTAAATATCTGATGATGGGATCTGACCTCTAAGCTGGACCAAGATCAAGATCTTTTATTTTCTGAGAGGTCCTAAAAAGGATTGTTAGGGAGGTTGTTCATTCCTTTCCTTGCCCCCTCTATGGTGTCCCCTCATCAATGTTATGGGAAAAACTCCAGGTGCCCTAACAGCAAAAATCAAGTCAGACACCTGTGTTTTGATCAGAACATGTTTAATGTTCTGCTCCAGGCAGTGCTGGTCAGGCCAGGGCTCCTTGCCAGGAACCTCCAAACAGCCCCAGTCAGATCCTTTGCTCTACCTTGTAGTCAGTACCCATTTTCTCCCTTTTTCCTCCTCCTGTATACACAATCCTTGGCCATTAAAATTTTTCACCACTACAGTTTTACTGATTTTACACTTTTGCTTTTTAAACGTTTTAACTTAATTTTTAGAGAGCAACCCCTTGAAAAAAATGGCGTTACTTTTTTTTTTTTTTTTTTTGGCATCTTTTGCTTAGACACAGCTCTTGATATTCCCTTCCCACAACTTCTGTAGTTTTTGTCTTTCTTGTCATAGTAGCTTAGGCCCAGGTCAGGTTGCCTCAGTTACTTCTCCACTTCCATTTTTTGCAGGGTCCAAAAATTTCTAATTTTGATAACTTGTTAGTTTGACCATGGGACAAGGCTAGCTCACCCTAGAATCATAGAATCATCTAGCTTAGAAAAGACCTTCAAGATCATCAAGTCTCCAAACATCAACTTGACGTACCAAGTCCCATCGTGAAACCATGTACCTTAGTTTCATGTCCACACATTTCTTAAGTACCTCTGGGGATAGGGTCTCCACCATTTCCCTGGGTAGCCCAGAGCAACTAAACCTCCCTCTCTGTGAAGAAACCTCCCTCTCTCACCCTCTCTGTGAAGAAATGTTTCCTCATATCCATTCTAAACCTCTCTGGTGCAACTTGAGATGATTTCCTCACATCCTATTATTTGTCACCTGAGAAAATAGACCATAAGACCTAAATTGGTTTTCAAGATCTAAGGAAGGTTTGCAAATAGAAGCTGGGAAAAATAAAGTTTACAAAACAGAGAAAATACAGTACAATTTGGTGGGACAAAATATAAATAATTACCCCACTGCCTGTTCTGCCTTTCAGGCTCTCTGAATGGTATGTATGTTTGTCTGCCTCTGCTTCACCTCACTGTTTGTAAACTCATCTTTCTTAAGTGTGATTCAAACTTCAGAAGTAACATCTCACTTTCTCCAAAAGGTACCTGTGATTCATGTAAATTTCAACCAACTGAGAATGGATAAATTAAGCTCCTTTGATTATCAGTCTATTGCACATACATACTTTTTTTTTTTTTTTTTTAACTTTCCCTGCAGCAGCTCATACAGTTCTGTGCTCTGCACTTCTAGCTTGAACAACGTTGATATCACACCAGTGTTTTGTCTATTGCTGAGCAGTCCTGGCACAGCATCAAGACTCTCTCTAAAGCCCCAGAGCCAGTGGGCTGGGTGTGGGCTAGAGGTGTGGAGGGGACGTCACCAGGCCAGCTGACCAACCAAAGGGATATCCCTTACCATATGGTGTCACACTCAGCAATAAAAGGTGGGAAAGGAAAAGGAGAGGGCAGGATCTCATTATGAAGACGACTGTCCTCCCAAGCAACCCCTACACATACTGAAGCCCTGCTTCCCAGGATGTGGCCAAACATTGCTCATTTATGGGAAGTAGAGAATTTTTCTTCCTCTCTCTGTGCTTCTATGCCAACTTTGATTGCTTTTTTTTTTTTTTTTTTCCTTTTTTCCCCTCTTCATTTTCCCTTTAAGTAAATTATCCTTACCTCAACACATGAGCATATTATATATATTTTTTTTTCCAACATATTTCCTTCTCCCCCTCTTCTTCTGAGGAAGGGGAGTAAGAGAGTTGTTGTGGTGGAGTTTGCCCAGCAAGGTAAAACCACCACACCTGCCCAACATATTTTGTTTAGGGCGTCTTATATTTAATTCACTCATTATTGATGACCACTTTAAGTAGTGAATGTCTATCTTTTAATATTTGTCTGTAAAGTCACATATATACCAGGGATATACTTATCAGCAAAAATACGGGGAATAGAAGACAAACAAACACCTACATCTTTAAATATAAGTTATGTTCAATTTTCACAGAAAAACAGGGTGGTTTAGTTGGAAGTGAACTTTGGAAGCCATCTGGCCCAACCCCTTGTCAAGCAGGGCCACCTAGAGAAGGCTGCTCTGGACCATCTCCAGATGGCTTTTGAAGATCTCCAAGGAAGAAGAATCCATAACCATTAAACCTATTTAAGAGATTTTAAGTCATGAAATAATAAAAGGCTTTAAATTTAATTATACAATGTTTGTATGACGTATGTACAGGAAACCAATAAAAATGTTTATTATAATTAAGAGAAGCATGAATATTGAAAAAAAAAATCTATGGGTTTCATAGGCAATTATTTTATTTTTGGTGAAAAACTTTAAGCTAAGTTCTGCACTAAATAATATGAAAATAAAGTAATTTAAGAAAATTTTAGTAGGATATCTGCAAACCACTAGCATGTATTAGCTTAGCCAAGCTCCAGGCTTCATCTTCATTAATGGGAAAATAAATAAATAAATAAATCCATACATTATCAAAATATTGGCATACTTTACTTAAGCATTACATACAATGCCTAAATCTCACAAGAGTCTACTGATGATTTTCCCACAATATTACTGTGATTTACTTATAAAGATCCCCAAAACGTTCCTATCTCCAGGTCCGGAAACGAGCTGTTAGACCCTGCATAACTGGTTCAGGTATCAGAAAATAGGATTCAATTACATGTTGATCTAGTAAATATGGAGATAAGACTTATTTGTACTGCTCTGTAACATTGAACACTCAGTTTTTGTAGTACACCATTGATAGCAGGAGGGAAATAACAAAAAGTACTGAAAACCTGACTCTAATTTCATCCATATGTAAAAAAATGTGAACAGTATCATGTACCTCCCTTCGAAGTATTGCAGTCTACAGACCAGGGAGTGTTACTGATTGCTAGTCTTTCTGTTGCACTAACATTTTTCTACTTTATGTAAAACAGTGACATTGTTATTAACAATGGAAACCTACCTCTCCCTTTTTCTAGCTGAAATGACAAGATTAAGTTCACGTAGTGTCTTTCTCTCTCCCTCTAATCAGGTTAGAGTTTGTTTGTTTGTTTGTTTTGTCTGTTTTTGTTTGGCTTGGTTTGTGTGTGTGGCTTGTTTTGCTTTTTTTCCAGGCAAGTTTTGTGATCTTTATGATATATGTCTCTGAAAGTGCTGTAACCTGATAGCAGGGAACTCTCCAAGAAAGGAGAGATGACAATCAAATCTCACTACAAAAAGATTTTAACCTAGCTCTTGTACATTTTGCATGACTGGTTTTGTGTGAAGTAGCACATTGTAGTGCTTTGCTGGAAGATATCTCCAGAGAACATTTCCCATAGTTGTAGTGTGTTCCCACAATCTTCCAGGTCTGGCTCCCTACACAGTGCATTGCCTTTTAGGTGGATGTACTACAAATGAGGCTTGATAGAGATGAGCCTGGGGGAGCAGTCCCAGGGTTGAGGGTGAGTGCAATGGTGCAACTCAAGTGCAGCTACACCAATGCACGCAGCATGCACAACAAACAGGAGGAGCTGGAAGCCATTGTGTGGCAGGCAAACTATGATCATCACTGAAGCATGGTAGGACCACTCCCATGACTGGAGTGCTGCAATGGATGGCTACAAGCTCTTCAGAAGGAACAGGCAACTAAGGAGGGGTGGTGGCGTGGATCTGTATATTAGAGAATGCTTTGATGCTGTTGAGCTCAGGGTTGGGAATGATAAGGTAGAATCCCTGTGGATAAGGATCAGGGGGTTGCCCAATAAGATGGACATCCTGGTGGTGGTCTGTTATAGACCGCCAAACCAGGATTAAGAGATGGATGAAGTGTTCTACAAGCATCTGGCAGAAGTCTCTCAATCATCAGCACTCGTCCTCATGGGGGACTTTAACTTCCTGGACAAGTGCTGGAAATACAATACAACCCTGAGGAAGCAGTCTAGAAGGTTCCTGGAGTGCATGGAAGACAGCTTCCTGACTCAGCTGCTTAGTGAGCCTACCGGGGGGGTGCCCCACTAGACCTGTTGTTCATGAACAGAGAAGGACTGGTGGGAGATGTGGTGGTAGTGAGTTGTCTTGGGCAAAGTGACCATGACATGGTAGAGTTCACTATTCTTGGTGAAGTCAGGAGGGGTGTCAGTAAAACTGCTACCTTGGACTTCCAGAGGGCAGACTTTGAATTGTTCAGGACACTGGTAGGGAGGGTCCCTTGGGAGTCAGTCCTGAAGGAAGAGGGATCCAGGAAGGCTGGATGCTCCTCAAGAAGGAAGTCTTAAAGGTGCAGGAGCAGGCTGTCCCCATGTACCATAAGATGAGCTGGTGGGGAAGAAGACCGGCATGGCTGAACAGGGAACTTTTGCTGAGCGTCCAGGAGAAAAAAAAAAGTTTATGTCTGGTGGAAGTAGGGGCAGGCAACTTGGGGAGAGAACAAGGATGTTGACAGTATATGCAGAGAAAAAAATCAGGAAGGCCAAAGCCCAGTACAAGCTCAACCTGGCCACTAAGTTTAAGGATAACAAAAAATGTTTTTATAAATATATTAACAGCAAGAGGAGGGCCAAAGAGAACCTCCATTCTTTACTGGACAAAGAGGGGAACATGACTACTGAGGTTAACGAAAAGGCTGAGGTTCTTAATGTCTTCTTTGCATCTGTCTTTACTAGCCAGACCACTTATCCTCAGGGTACTAACCCTTCTGATATGGAAGTCTGGCACAAGGAGCAGAACACCCCCACACACACACACAGTTCAGGTGGAAACAGTTGGACCTGTTGCTCCGCCTGGACTGCCACAAGTCCATGGGGCCAGATGGGATCCACCTGAGGGTGCTGAGGGAGTTGGTAGGTGTGATTGCTGGGCCACTTTCCATCATCTATCAGCAATCATGGTCCCTGGAGAGGTCCCAGATGACTGGAGACTTGCTAACTTGACGCCCATCTATAAGAAGGGTTGCAAGGAGGACCCAAGGAACTATAGGCTTGTCAGCCTGACCTTGGTGCCGGAAAAGGTGATGGAACAGGTCATCTTGAATGCATTCACATATCACATGCCGGACAACCATGGGATCAGGCCCAGTCAGTATGGGTTCATGAATGGCAAGTCCTGCCTGACCAACCTCATCTCCTTCTATGACTGGGTGACAAGTCTGGTGGATGAGGAAAAGGCTGTTGATGTAGTCTACCTAGATTTCAGAAAGGCCTTTGACATGGTCTTCCATAGTATTCTCCTGGAGGAACTGGCAGCCCATGGCTTGGACAGGTGCACTCTTTGTTGTGTTAAAAACTGTCTGGACAGCTGGGCCCAGAGAGTAGTGGTGAACAGAATGAAATCCAGCCGGAGACCAGTCACCAGTGGTGTTCCCCAGGAGTCGGTGTTGGGGTTCATCCTCTTTAATATCTTTAACAATAACTTGGATGAGGGAATTGATTGAATCCTTAGTAAGTTGCAGATGACACCAAGTTGGGGGGAAGTGTTGATCTGCCGGAGGGTAGGAAAGCCCTGTAGAGGGACCTGGACTGGATGGGTTGATGGGCAGAGGCCAATGGGATGAGGTTCAACATTGACAATTGCTGAGTCCTGCACTTTGGCCACAACAACCCCATGCAGTGCTACAGACTTGCAGGAGAGTGCCTAGAAAGCTGAGCAGAGGAAAATGATATGGGGGTGCTGATTGATGCTTGCCTGAACATGAGCCGGCAGTGTGCCTGGGTGGCTAAGAAGGCCAATGGCATCCTGGTTTGTATCAGGAATAGTGTAGCCAGCAGAACCAGAGAGGTGATTGTCTCCCTGTACTCTGCTCTGGTGAGGCTGCATCTTGAGTACTGTGTTCAGTTTTGGGCCCTTCAGTACAAGAAGAACACTGAGGCTCTCAAACCTGTCCAGATAAGGGCTACGCAGCTGGTGAAGGGCCTGGAACACAAGCCCTATGAGTAGCGGCTGAGGGAACTGGGGTTGTTTAATTTGGAGAAGACAAGACTCACAGGAGACCTTATTGCTCTCTACAACTACCTGAAAGAAAGTTGTGTGGGGCTGGGTGTCGGCCTCTTCTCACAGATAACTAGTGATAGAACTAGAGGGAATGGCCTCAAGTTGCACCAGGGGAGGTTTAGGTTGGAAACTAGGAGACATTTCTTCTCAGAAAGAGTAGTCAGGCATTGGAATGGATTGCCCAGGGAAGTGGTGGAGTCACCATCTATGGGGATGTTTAAAGAAAAGTTTGATGTGGTGCTTAAGAACATGGTTTAGTGGGTGGCATTGGCAGTAGGGTGATGGTTGGACCAGATGATCTTGAAGGTCTGTGGGAGTATTGCCATGGTGGTCAACAAGCCCCATGGTTGGTGATAGCATTGGGCTCTTAATGATGAGGCCATGAGGAATGTAAAGAGTTTAGAAGGAACAAAGAAGGGTGATTCAGGAGAAGCCTTGCTGACTGGTTGTTCTCCAGCCATTAAGACATGGAAGTTGCTAGGTGTTTGCTGCTGCCGGGCAAAGTTGTTAACCAATGAATAGTTAGTGGAAAAGTACTGCTGTAGAGCGAATGGTATAAGAATCACAGAATTGTAGAGGTTGGAAGGGACCTCGAGAGATCATCGGGTCCAACCCCCCTGCCAAAGCAGGTTCCTTAGAGCAGGCTGCCCACGTAGGCATCCAGACGGGCCATGAATATCTCCAGAGAAGGAAACTCTGCAACCTCCCTGGGCAGCCTGTTCCAGTGCTCCGTCACCCTCACCATGAAGAAGTTCTTTCGCATGTTGATGCAGAACTTCCTGTGCTCTATCTTGTGGCCATTACCCCTTGTCCTGTTCTCACAAACCATTGAAAAGAGGTTGGCAAATCCCTCTGTCTCCCACACTTCAGGTATTTATAAACATTGATAAGATCCCCTCTCAGTCTTCTTTTCTCCAGACTGAACAGACCCAGGTCTCTCAGCCTTTCCTCATAAAAGAAGAGCCTGTCCTCAATAAAGTTAGTTGAAGTTATTTTCCTCAGTAAGGAGAGTGGAAGTTATGCCCTCAATAAAGAACTAGAAGTTATCCATCCTTAAAGAACCCTGGTGTTCGTGTGGTTGTTATGCCACAAAGGTCTTTTCCAACCTTAATGATTCTATGATTAAACAAGAAGTACCTACTATCACTTTTAAATTGTGTAACATTGGTGTAAAACAGCCGTACAGAATATAAGGTACTAAAGAAAAAGTCCTGAAAGTCTTCTGTTGTAGAGGTTTAAATTTATTCCCTTTATTTGTATTGGTAGAAGTTCGTAATTTAAACTTCATTACAGAATTCTTCTGCTCACTGGTTACCATATAAATATATGTTTCTTTTTTTTTTTTTTTTTCCTGAAAACAGTGTTCACTTTTAGAAACAACAAAAAAGACATCTAGTATGTCATTCACATATAGAAATACTGAGTTTCAATGAGGTTAGATGGTGAGAAATGACCTGTTGAATTTCCTTTTTTCCAGTTTTCCTTTTTTTTTTTTCTTTTTAATATTCCACATTTTCTGTCTTTTTGTTTTCTTCACATAAATTTGAAAGATTGATGCAGCAATTAGCCCAGTAGGACAGAAGCTAATCACTCTGATTTACTCTTGAGACATAGTGTAGTGAAAAGCAAATCCAGATATGTTTAAGAAGGAAGAGGACCAAATAATCAACTTGCATGAGTTCGAGAGTGAGTTTAGAAAAATTACTGGAAATTAGCACTGAAGCAATATTAGAATATTAAGACAGAATAATAAGAAAGAAAAGGGCTGAGAAGCAGCCAAAGCTCTAGATAGAAGAGCAGAGATTTCCTTGTTTGAGGAAGCTGTTTATGTGGAACATTACAAACTCTCCGTGGAGGACAAATATGTGAGAAAATACAACTATAAGAAATATCTGAACTATTGCTCAAACTGAGCAGTGACAGTGATGTCACTGTCCTTTTTTTTTTTTTTTTTTTTTGCCCTAATTAAAGGAAAAATTAACTCTACAGCTGAGAGTTTATGTAAAATATAAATAGCAATTTTTCTCCTTAATGATTGAAATTACAAAGGTAGCCAAGGGAGAATGCTTATAAGGTAAGAAAGTGATGTATGAGTTTTATGTTACGCAACTCATTAGATGTCAAGGAGTTTATTAAAATATTACTCAAGAAGACATATTAATTAAAATAAATATTAATCCAAGGTCTTGGTGGGGCTGGATGAAACTGCTCATTTTTGCATCCTAGACTGGAACCAAAATATGAAATGTCAATATTTTTGTGAAACAACAATAACAACAACAAAGTATTGCATTTTGACTTGTCAAACCTTTTTGTTTCATAAGGTCAAAACATTTTGTACAGAGAAGATGAAAAGAAAATAGTACTTCAGTACTATTATTTAGAATATATATATAATAGTTAAAATGAAAATGTCAGTATGAAGTGTTTTGTTACTTGTAAAGTTATGTTTCAATAAATTCTAAAAATTCTGTCGATTTGTTCTGTAGGCTTGGAGGTGTGGGAGAAAATCTGTCAGAGTACAATATAATAGGGAGAAAATAACTTTTGTGTTAACTAACAAACGCTTTTATCAAACACATCAAAGAGTGACAGTGATAACTTTATCAAAGTTACCAAAAAAGAAGTTCTAGTTTTCAGCAAGATAAAATGATGATACTAAAAACTAGGAACAACCTTTTAAGGCATCAAATAAACACTTCTGTAGTAATTAAGGAGAGGAAACTTGGGCAAATTTGGGAAAGAAAAAGTGTATTGTATTTTAATAGTGAATGCTAGTTTTAATAGTCAAACATGAGTTCTTTATTGACTTGATCCAGACTGATTTGATCCAATTTACTAATGAAGCTTTAAATAAGGGAGCAAATAAATATGTCTGTCCTGCTTCAAAAATTATGTTATCGAAACGCATTGCACATGAACTAGGCATCATTCAATTTCCATTTTTAAATTTAAATATGACAGACAGTCAAGGTGATGGTAATGGAGAGTAAAAGGAAGCATTGCTTGTTTTAGTCATATCTGACCAGGTAAACCAAACATTAAAAATCTAGATCAGTGAAACCATTCAATCTAACTTTAAAAAAATTGAGTCACTAGTGCTCAGATGAGTCATCACTGTGCTGTATTCATAGATGTGTATAACACAGTATCCATCTAGAAAAATACCATTTCATTTGCAACATTTTGTTATTCAAAGACAATACTCTTAGGCTCACAACACTGAAAGTGTCTGCACTGCTGCAAACCTTTGCCCAGACACTTGTACAGACAAATTTATAGTATGATTCTCAGAAGTGTTTAGAAAACACTATTCTTCTTAGTTACAACAAAAACTTTGGTTGTTTGATATATCTAATATTCAGGTTTTAGATTGCTATTAACAATCATTTATTACAAGCTTTTTTTCAAACTCACAGAAAAAGTAGTAGTATAAACATATATCACCAATATATTTCTGAAAAATTAAAAAAAATAAAGAAAGAAAAAAGAAAGGTAAAAATACAAAAAGAAAAACTTTGCAACCAAGGTACATGATGTTATTCTAAGAGAAGAAAGAAAGAGTCTATTGTTGTCAGATGTGGCACTGTATACATCCTTTTCATGTTTTTTTGTTTGTTTGTTTGTTTGTTTTCTCATAGTCAACAGTTCTTTGTGGATGAATTTCATGTTATTGAATTTCATGTTACTGAATTTCAGTTAAAGAAATTAAAGGAAAAAAAATGAGAAGAAAAATAATTTCAGTTAAAAAATACAGATGAGAAAGTTGCAGATTTATACGGTTGAAAAAGTACCTGACATCCCAGATGAGAAGACAATAGGAAGTATTAAAAAAAAAAAAAAAAGTGTACCTTTTATTAACACACTCTATAATAATAATAATAATAATAATAATAAACTACCTGACCTGTCTCTTTTTCAGGGACAGGTTACAAGATAACTAAGACTGCTGTTGGTTTGGTGGATAGCTAACATTCCTCTAAGTGGAATAGAATTAACTGCAATCTCAAAAAATGCTCTTAGTGGAAAATATTATACCAAACTGTATTTACACTAAATAAATAGATTTCTTAAAAAGTACCACTGAAAAAAACAGATTTCTTAAAAAGTACCACTGAAAAAATACAAAACTTCCATTACAATACTTACTGTGTTCATGGCTAAAGTAAAAATAAATAAATAAATAGATGAAAGAAAGTAACGTCTATGAGAACTTTATATGAAGTGTGTAATGATGTTCCTCAAAAGATACAAAATTGTGTACAAATGGACATGGATACTGAGAGCTGTCTCAGAGTGGTATCAAATCACTAGTAATAGTGATGACATGAGTGATTCTGTTGGTACTTTTATTAGTTTTCTGGTACATGGAGTAAATAAAATGTTTATGAATTTCATGAAAGGAATAGGATAGGATAGGATAGTTCATTTGGAATGGACCTACAAAGAAGATCAAATCCTACTGCCCACTTAAGGGCTAACCAAATGTTAAAGCATATTATTGAGGGCATTATCCAAGTGCCTCTTGAATACTGACAGGCATGCGTATTGGGTTTGCAAGGTTTTGGTAGAGAGGGGCTGCAAGGGTGGCCTCTGTGAGAAGAATCCAGAAGCTGCTCCATGTTAGATAAGGGTCAGTTTCAGCCAGCTCCAAAGGGACCAGTCGTTGCTGGCCAGAGCCGAGCCAATAAGCAATGTTGTTTGTGCCTCTGTGAGAGCATATTTAAGAAAAGGAGAAAAAAATGGGAGAGTGGGGAGTGAGGAAACAGCCCCGAAGACACCAACGTTACTGAAGAAGGAGGTGCTCCAGGCATGGAGAAGTTCCTCTGTGGCCTGTGGAGAGGCCCTTGGTGAAACAGGCTGTCCCCCTGCAGCCCATGGGATATTAAGGTGGAGCAGATTTCGATGCTGCAGCCAGTGGAGAGAAACCCATGCAGGAGCAGGTTATCTGGCAGAAGTTGCCCCCAGGTGGGGGACCTATGTTGGAGAAGTTTTCTCCTGAAGGATGGACCCCCTGGTATGGACCTATACGTGGATCAGTTTTTGAAGAGTGGCTACCTGTGGGAAGCCCACTTAAGATCAGTTTGGGAAGAACTGTATTCAGTGAATTAGAAAGGCCAAAGCTCATCTGGAGCTCAGTCTGGCTACTGCCGTTAAAGACAACAAAAAATGTTTTTACAAATACGTCAACACCAAAAGGAGGACTAAGGAGAATCTCCATCCTTTACTGGATGCAGGGGGAAACTTAGTTACAAAAGATGAGGAAAAGGCTGAGGTGCTCAATGCCTTCTTTGCCTCAGTCTTTAGCGGCAAAACCGGTTGTTCTCTGGATACCCGGTACCCTGAGCTGGTGGAAGGGGATGGGGAGCAGGATGTGGCCCTCACTATCCACGAGGAAATGGTTGGCGACCTGCTACAGCACTTGGATGTACGCAAGTCGATGGGGCCGGATGGGATCCACCCGAGGGTACTGAAAGAACTGGCGGAGGAGCTGGCCAAGCCGCTTTCCATCATTTATTGGCAGTCCTGGCTATCAGGAGAGGTCCCAGTCGACTGGTGGCTAGCAAATGTGACGCCCATCTACAAGAAGGGCCGGAGGGTAGACCCGGGGAACTATAGGCCTGTTAGTTTGACCTCAGTGCCAGGGAAGCTCATGGAGCAGATTATCTTGAGTGTCATCACGCGGCACTTAAAGGGCAACCAGGCAATCAGGCCCAGTCAGCATGGGTTTATGAAAGGTGGGTCCTGCTTGACGAACCTGATCTCCTTCTATGACAAAGTGACACGCTTAGTGGATGAGGGAAAGGCTGTGGAAGTGGTCTACCTTGACTTCAGTAAGGCTTTTGACACCGTTTCCCACAACATTCTCCTCAAGAAACTGGCTGCTCTTGGCTTGGACTGGCGTACGCTTCGTTGGGTTAAAAACTGGCTGGATAGCTGGGCCCAAAGAGTTGTGGTGAATGGAGCCAAATCCAGTTGGAGGCCGGTCACTAGTGGAGTCCCCCAGGGCTCAGTACTGGGGCCAGTCCTCTTTAATATCTTTATCAGTGGTCTGGATGAGGGGATTGAGTGCACCCTCAGTAAGTTTGCAGATGACACCAAGTTAGGTGCGTGTGTCGATCTGCTCGAGGGTAGGAAGGCTCTGCAGGAGGATCTGGATAGGCTGGACCGATGGGCTGAGGTCAACTGTATGAAGCTGAACAAGGCCAAGTGCCGGGTCCTGCATCTGGGGCACAACAACCGCAAGCAGAGCTACAGGCTGGGAGATGAGTGGTTGGAAAGCTGTCTGGCAGAGAAGGACCTGGGAGTACTGGTTGATAGTTGGCTGAATATGAGCCAGCAGTGTGCTCAGGTGGCCAAGAAGGCCAACAGCATCCTGGCTTGTATAAGAAGCAGCGTGGCCAGCAGGTCTAGGGAAGTGATTGTGCCCCTGTACTCGGCTCTGGTGAGGCCGCACCTCGAGTACTGTGTTCAGTTTTGGGCCCCTTGCTACAACAAGGACATGGAGGTGCTCGAGAGAGTCCAGAGAAGGGCAACGAAGCTGGTGAGGGGTCTGGAGAACAAGTCTGACGAGGAGAGGCTGAGGGAGCTGGGGTTGTTCAGCCTGGAGAAGAGGAGGCTCAGGGGCGACCTTATCGCTCTCTATAGGTACCTTAAAGGAGGCTGTAGAGAGGTGGGGGTTGGTCTATTCTCCCATGTGCCTGGTGACAGGATGAGGGGAATGGGCTAAAGTTGCACCAGGGGAGGTTTAGGTTGGATATTAGGAAGAACTTCTTTACTGAAAGGGTTGTTAGGCATTGGAATGGGCTGCCCAGGGAAGTGGTTGAGTCGCCATCCCTGGAGGTCTTCAAAAGACATTTAGATGTAGCCCTTAGTGATATGGTTTAGTGGAGGACTTGTTAGTGTTAGGTCAGAGGTTGGACTAGGTGATCTTGGAGGTCTCTTCCAACCTAGACGATTCTGTGACTCTGATTCTGTGATTCAGTGGGAGGGACCCCACATGGAGCAGGGGAAGAGAGTGACTCTGAAGGAGTGACAGAGGTGAAACATTACAGACTGACCACAGCTCCCATTCCGCTGTTTCCCTGCACCACTCGGGGCAGGAGGTGGAAGAGGATGGATAGGGGGAAGGTTTTTCTAGTTTATTTTCTTTGTTTCTCACTTCTCTATCTTGTTAGTAATAGGTAAGAAATTTCTTTAATCTCCCTATGCTGAGCCTGGTTTTCCTGTGACAATAATTGTTGAGTTGTCTCCCTGTCCTTATCTCAACCCTTGACCCCTTTTCATCGCATTTTCTCCCCCTTTCCCTTTGAGGAGGGGGAATAGGAGAGTGGTTGTGGTGGACCCCAGATGGGTAAAACCACCACAGCGTGGGGCATCAACCACCTCTTTAGGAATCTTATTCCAGTGTTTGACCACCCTCATGGTAAAGAAACTTTTCTTAATATATGGTCTGAACCTCTCCTGGTGTAGCTTTGTGTCATTCCCACATGTCCTGTCATTTCCCTTCCTCAGGAAGTTGCAGAGAGCAATGAGGTCACCTCTCAGACTTCTTTTGTCCAAACTGGACAGACCAAGTGTCCTCAGTCTGTTCTCATAAGACATGCCTTCATGCATTTTTATTAACTTTGTTGCCCTACTCTGAATGCATTCAAGTACCTTAATATCTTTGTATAGTGTGGAGAATATTAGAAAATACTCTAATTTTTAATCCCGTGTGGGAGTGTGGCCATGGGGATTGACAAGCCCCATGGTTGGTGATAACATCGGACTCTTAACGATGAGGCCATGAGGAATGTAAAGAGTTTAGAAGGAAAAAAGAAGGGTGATTCAGGAGATGCCTTGCTGTCTCGGACTGCTTGTTCTCCAGCCGTTAAGACATGGAAGTTGCTGGGTGTTTGCATTTGCTGGGCAAAGTTGTCTGACCAATGAATAGTTAGTGGAAAAATACTGATGTAGAGCAAATGGTATAAGAAGGGAGCCTGTCCTCAATAAGAGAGTTGAGTTGAAGTTATGTCATCAGTAAAGTAGTAGCAGTTACTGATCCTGAAAGAACCCTGGTGTCCGTGTGGTCTTTACACCACAATCCCAGATTATGAAAAAGAAAGAATAAAGATGAGGTTATAGTAACACCAATATCAGTGCTCAATCATTCTCTCAATAGTTATCACTCCAATCATATGTTTGCAATATCACTATCAATTTGACACTTTATGTACAATGAAAGCTCTCTGTGAGTATTGGCAAATATTGATATACTAATGAGATCTACAATAATGACATTATAAATATGGACAGGTAGGTGAAATTCCACTTAGAAATATGCAAGCTGATACATGTGATTGGAAAAAAAAAAAAAAAAAAAAAAAAGGCAATAAATGTACCCTCTCTACATGCAACATGCAACATAAGATTTTCTTTTCCTTCAGAGATGCCTTAAATCACTCCAGTGTTCAGGAGGAGCTTTCCCACTAGCTGTATTCTTGGTTCTGCTGACTGATGCAAGTTTGACAGGACATTGATTCTGGTAATTTCTTCCAACCCCATAGGCAGCCATAGACAGATGTCCCTGTACTCAAAAATTTTAGAGACTGAGGTTTCCATTTAAGAATTCAGTAAGATACCACTCTGACAGTGAGAGCTGAGGCACACACCTTGTGGAGAAGGAAGGGAGAGCCATTTAAAAACTAATTTTTTCTCACTTCCTGACTGGGTTTCTCTGTTTAGAAAACAAATTGTTCTACTTTATGTTCAAATAAAATATAGACTTTAAAACTTTAGACTTTCGTTGTTTTGGGAGACAGTGTTAAAGAAAATGTGAAGGAAGCTCCAGCTAAAAATCCTGACTGACTTGCAACCCAGTTCAAGAAGTGGGAATGGCAGATTGGATGTAAGCTTGAAAGTACTGTTGCAGCAAAGAAGGTTTACTACACAAACAAAAAACACAAAGTGTTTACTACACTATTTATCTATGAGAAAGTGAAGATAACTTTTTGTCTTTTTGCATGAAGATACTCTTCTGGGAAGAATTAAACTATTTGTACATCCTCACAACAAATGATGATAGCAGTACTGTAATGGAGATATATGGCCTTCCAGAAATATTCCTTTTCACTGTTTTGAAGTGTACTATGCCATGTCTTAATTTCAAAATGAAGTCTTCATTGTCAAATTTACCTAAATTGAATTTACCTAATGAACTGAAATTTCCTAAACTTAAAAAAAAAAAAAAAAAAAAAAAAAGGACGCATAGGGTTTTTTTTGTTGTTTGTTTTTAATAACAAATGAAGTATTTAAATTGAATTAAGCTAATTTTAAGAGGACAGAAATATGAATATATATATATATATTTTTTTTTTTTTCCAAAGAAAGGAAATGGGAGTATCTGCTTCAAAATGCACCTTACTCATTTTATCTATTTTTTTTCACCTATTATTTTGGCAAACAACCCATTATACACTTAGGTTTTAACAATGTTATGAGGTACAAGAAAACTAAAAGTAGGTACTAATGTGTTTGAGCTGTTGCTCTTTGTTTCACTGAAGTGCTTTTCATTCTGTTTAGAACTGGTGAAGCAGGTTGTCCCCCTGCAGCCCATGGTGTACCACGGTGGAGCAGGGTTCCACGCTGCAGCCTGTGGAGGAGACCACAGTGGAGCAGGTGGACCTGCACTGACAGAGGCTGCAGCCTGTGGAGAACCCCTGCCAGAGCAGATTCCAGGCTGGACCTGCAGCCCATGGAGAGAAGCCAATGCAGGAGCAGGTGACCTGGCAGGAGCTGCTGCCCATGGGGGACCCATGTTGGAGCAGTTTGCTCCTGAGGGATAGACCCTGTGGTATGGACCCATACTTGGAGCTGTTCTTGAAGAGCTGCTGCCTGTGGGAAGCCCACGCAGGATCAGTTCAGGAAGGACAGCATCCTGTGGGAGGGACCCCACTTTGGAGCAGGGGAAGAGAGTGACCATGAAGGAGCGGCAGAGACAAAGTACTATAGACTGACTGAAACCCTCATTCCCCCGTTCCCCTGCGCCCCTCTGGAGGAGGAGGTGGAAGAGGGTGGATGGGGGGAAGGCGTTTTGGTTTCTTTCCTTTGTTTCTCACTTCTCTAGCTTCTTAGTAATAGTCAATAAATCTTACTGTCTCCTTACTCTGAGTCTGTTTTGCCCATCACAATTTTGAGTGATCTCCCCATCCTTATCTCAACCCTTGAGCTCTTTGCATTGTGTTTCCTCCCCCTTTCCCTTTGAGGAGGGGTAGTGAGAGAGCAGCTGTGGTGGAGCTTTGCTGCCCACCTGAGTAAAACCACCACAATGAGGTGCAAAACTATTTTTCAACATACTAAAAAAATAAATCCTATGTTACATCAGGAAAACAGAACAGAACAAAACAAAACAAGAGTTTCTTTTCAAAACAAGAACTTCAAAGTCTTTTTCTTTCCTTTAATGAAAAACAAGAATTTCAGGATGGATATCAGGAAAATCTTCTCCACTGAGAGGGTGGTTGGGCACTGGAACAGGCTCCCCAGGGCAGTGGTCATGGCCCTGAACCTGCTGGAATTCAAGAAGCATTTGGACACCTCTTAGACAAGTGGTCTGATTGGGGACCCTGGAGTTGGACTCAGAAATATATATTTTTTTTGATTATAACAGATTAAATATATCTTACTTAAGCAGAAATGAAGTGAGTGCACTAACTATACAAATAATTCAGATGTTTTCTGTTCTGACCATGTATTCTCCTCTGAGTCCATAACACATCTCAAAACAGCAAGTTACATCAGAACAGATATCTTCTGACTAAAATGTTAGATTTAGTTGGTCATGATTGTCAGAGATTGTCAAAGAGAAAATATCTTTATCTGGCTATAATTACAAGTATTCTCAGTGTTTATTGATTTTCTATATTTTTATTTTTTTTTACAAATCAGCTTACCTCTAAATCACTTTGCAGTCAGTATATCAAATCCATTCTAAAAAAAAAAAAAAAAAAAAAAAAAAAAATCACATATATATGTCTATTATTACTCAGTGCAGTTGTGCTATTCATTGTAAATTTTCCAATTTTAAGCTCAACCAATTTTCTGAAGACCTCATGGGTAACAAGTTAAGCAAAAGACTTCCTGTGATACAACATTTGAATCGCAGCCCATTTTGTGATTATATTATTCAGAGTCCAGAGATTTTGTGGTTCACAGACTATAGATTTCTTGCTCTTTTTGCTAACAATATGAACAAGGCTGTGAACCTGCTATTAAGGGCAGAAATATCTGACCACTAAGAATTTAATGAACTCATTTTCTGTTAGGCTAGAAATTGACCAGTCTGATGGGTTGTTTGCTATCTGACCTGATGCAGATGTGAATGAAAGGAAAAGACTCCAGACCACATTTGCAGGGTTCTGTCCCAAAAGAGTCTTCTTGTGATTCCCAGTGCTTCAGAAGTGTAACATATCACCAACCATTTTGTCCCTTTAAAACTGAGAAATAAAATATTATATTAATCATCTAATCTATATATAAAATAATTGAAATAAATTCCAGCTTTCAGAAAAAAATATTAATTAAAGAAAATTAGATGACATTGCTCATACTTCAGTTTAGTAAAGGTAAACCAATATTATTTCAGTATATGTTGGATGAAGAGGGAAGAGGAGGGAAGGGCAGGGAAGAGGAGAGGGGAGGAAAGGACAGGACAGGACAGGACAGGAAAGAGGGAATGGCATGAAGCTGTGACAGGAAAGGTTCAGGCTGGATGTGGAAAAGATTCTTCATTGCGAAGGTGATCTGGCACTTAAACAGGCTCCGCAGGGAAGTGGTCACAGCACTAAGCCTGCTGGAGTTCAAGAAGCATTTGGACAGTGCTTTCAGACATGCGGTTTGATTTTGGGGTGGTCCTGTGTGGAGCCGGGAATTAGACTCAATGATCCTTTTGGGTCCCTTCCAACTCAAGATATTCTATGATTCTATGATTCTAAGTTGTATTCAATAGCACCATTCAAATTCAATATTTTTAATGACAAATCACAGGGGGTAAGGTATTAAGCACATTATGTCATCAGCTAATATGTTTAATTTCAAATAGCTTCAGTTTGCAATCTGTCAATTGAGGCTTTAGATGGCTTCTCTGCAGAGCGGGAGTTTGACAGTGAGTAATACATTGCATAGTAATATAAAATCATCAGAGTATTTTCATCCATTTCAGTCAACTGGCCATGATAGATCTATTGATACTCATGTTCTAATACAGCTCATTCCTGTCAGACTCATCCTATCTGTCTGGATTGAAATACCATTTAAGAAAAAATATTCATCTTTATGCTGGCTCATGCTGCAATTATTATGAGGGTGAAGAACTATAACAATGTACTGCAGCTTAAGTGTTATGTGTTAGTCATCATCTTTGATCAATGTTTTTAAGCTTCACTGCTGATGGAAGGGATGGAAAGCAATTATATAGCATTACCATTGAGGTGTTATTCAAAGTCCATCATGTTTCTCATTCTTCTTCCTTTGTCCTAGAAAAAGACCAAGTTTTATTATGTCTGATATCCTTTTAAGTTGTGAAAATTGCTTTTTACTTTTAATTAAAAAAATGGCTATCAACAAAAATGTCTTTGTTACTCATTGCACAATATAAGTTGCATGTATAATGTATACAAGGTTGTATGTTTTTGATACAGATAAATTATGCCCTCCCAAACCAACGCAATAAATTCAAGAGTGAGTGAAACATAGGCATGGCTTCTGTGATAAAAAACGATAAAAGAATTGCAAAGAAGAAATATTGTTAGGTGTCTGAGGCCAAAAATGACCATTACTGAAGACTCATCTGTCAATGTTCTGGGCCATTAGAAAGATATTTTAGTTCTGAGCACCAGATCTTCTTGCCATTATCTAAGCCAACATAATTCCTCAGACAGTTTGATAAATTTCTCCAATTTTTTTGACAGTAAGAACATATTTCTAAGAGCTTTGAGATTTAATTTTTATTCAGAATTAGATGTGGGGCTTTTCCCAGTACCCTAGAGATTCTATATCTTCTCTGTGCTATGTCCCTCAGAGCTGAGAGAAGTCTCATAAGACAGAGTCAGTCATAAAGAGAGTTTAGAAGAAATTACCACTTCCAATATTTAGGCAGTCTTACTAACTCAGCAGTACCATCACATGTTTTCCTCTTTGGACACTAAGGAAGAAGGAAGGTGATTGTATTGTGAGTAGAAAAACCTATTTACTACTTGTTGTAAAAGACAGTTATTCTGATAAAAAAAGAAGCATTGGACTTTTTTCCATTAAGGATCACATGCAGATTCACTTAATTTCCATCTGATATAGTGACTACTTCTACATTTTTCCTGTCTTTTTTTTTTTTTTTTTTTTCCCTTTAATATAGTGATATATAAAGTTACAAGGAATCCTTGTTGGAGAAATTGCAAAAGCTATTTTTGAAACCACTGTGAAATCTAATCTGGTAGTCCTACAAAATTATGAAAAAACTGTAAAAAATATATATTTCAAGAATATAGCACAGTCATCTAAGTACTATAACTAGAGGACAATAACTCTTAGTAAACTGTCACCACTTGTTTTGCAAAGATAAGAATCTTGATTATTTGCCAACAGAGAAGAGTAAAACATTTCAGTCACTAGTGGGGTTCTGCAGGGCTCCGTTTTAGGGACAGATCTCTTTAAAATTTTCATCCTGAATTGGATGAAGGACTTGAAGATATACTAAGTTTGCAGATGACACTGAGTTGGGAGGAGTGGTTGACTTCCTTGAGGTTAGGGAGGCCTTGCAGAGAGATCTTGACAAATTAGAGTGCTGGGCAATCACCAACAACATGAATTCTAACAAGAGCAAGTCTAACAATTCTGCACCTGGGAAGGGGCAACCCTGTTTAAACTGGGGGATAAGAAGGACGAGAGCAGCCCCACAGAAAGGGATCTGGGGGTTCTGGTTGATGGCAAGTTGCATATGAGGTTCAGGCTGGATGTTAAGAAAAGGTTCTTCACTAAGAGGGTGGTCAGGCACTGGAACAGGCTCTACTCAGAAGTGGTCGTGGAACCAGGCCTGCTGGAGTTCAGGAAGCATTTGGACAATGTTTTAAGAAAAATTGTTTGATTTTTGGGTGTCCCTGTCTGAAACCAGGAGCTGGACTCGATGATCTTTGTGGGTGCCTTCCACCTCAGGATATTCCATGATTCTATGATTCCATTTCCTGTCACTCTGCTCACACCACAAGATGACTTTGTTACAAATTTTTGTTTGTCTGAGTGTTCAAAACTGCATGCATTGATGTATAGGCACTTCAGCTGGGCCATGGGCCATGTCGTCATTTTAGAGGAGTCCTTTCTAATTCCTATGGGATGATTCACTGATGTTTCCTTGCTTTTTTAAAAGTATTGGCATTCACTGGTTCTTTTGAGTAATTTACTCCATCGTGGCAGACAAAATAACTTTAAAAATAAATAAATAAATAAATAAATAAATGAAAGATACATACATTTTATGATAATTTCTATAAATGCTTGAAAAGGAAACAGTCAAATAAGGACAAAAAAACTTTGAAATAAATTTAACAATTGCCATACTGTACAGATAGTTGAGTTAGCTTTAGTTGAGAAAGTCTGGGTAATAGAAAAAAAATAGTCTACCTGAAACCCATATTTCTAGTATTTCTTACCTCATTGTAAGATATTGATTCTCAGACTGGATCTATTCCTTTTGCCATTCCATCTCTGGGCAGGTGATAGCCTGCTCTTCATCGCGTGCCCAGCCCTATCCCACTTCTCTCCTATTAGCTTCATGTCTGGCAACATTTCCATATCTGGGTTCACTGTGTGAGGCCTACCAGGTTAAGAATTTATTTCATAAAATATGAAGAAAAAAATGAACATAATAGATGAGGGGAAATTTAATTAATTTAATCAATAATTATATATGTAACAACAAACAATTTTTCATATTAACTGAAAACTGATAAATGCCATTGTTTCCCAGACTGATGGCATATTTATGAAGAAAAATAATGCCTGTACAAAAATGGACAGAACTCAAGTTTTTTCTTACAGCAAAAATGTCAGACACATTTTGATTACTGTTTTCCTAGATGCCATTTCAACTTGCATCACTGAAAGCAACACTGTTCACCCTAAGAAAGAAATAAATCACTTTCGCTAAATGGAGTTCTGACCCATTCAAGAATAGCATAAATTTTCCGTCAGAACAAAATATGAGCATTAGGTAGGATAAATTTATCATATGAAATCCCCTTGTTTGGCCAAAAATATTATGAGATGTCATCTTTTTTTAAGTAACCACACTAAGAGCTGATTCATGAATTTTAATTAATAGCTAATTGGTTTTCTCATCCCAATACTCTCTGTAGCTATATACATGAAAACATGCCAAATAAGACTATCATTGAACTAAAGATGATGCATGATATTCAAATACTTTGACAAAAGTTAATTTTAAAAATTTCAGTAATCTTTATTAGGTTAAAAAAAAAAAAAGTTTTTCATATATTTTTAATTGATTAATTTACTTTCATCACTGTCAAATAGACAAGGAGTATGACTAGATTGTCTTCCAAATGTTAACATTTTATACAACTTTCATTAAAACTCTAGATTTTGGATAACTTTTAATAATAATTTAAACTATATTTCATTATTGTTAAAATAATCATAGAATATCATAGAATCATAGAATATCCCGAGTTGGAAGGGACCCATAAGGATCATCAAGTCCAACTCCTGGCACTGCACAGGTCTGCCCAAAAGTTTAGACCATGTGACTAAGTGCACAGTCCAATCTCTTCTTAAATTCAGACAGGCTTGGTGCAGTGACTACTTCACTGGGGAGCCTGTTCCAGTGTACGACCACCCTCTCGATGAAGAACCTCCTCCTGATGTCCAGCCTAAACTTCCCCTGCCTCAGCTTGACACCGTTCCCACAGGTCCTGTCACTGGTAATAACAGAGAATAGGTCATCTGCCTCTCCACTCCCTCTCGTGAGGAAGTTGTAGACCATGATGAGGTCCCCCCTCAGCCTCGTCTTCTCCAGGCTGAACAGGCCCAGTGACCTCAGCCGCTCCTCATATGTCTTCCCCTCTAGGCCCTTCACCATCTTCGTCGCCCTCCTCTGGACGCTCTCCAACAGTTTAATGTCCTTTTTGTGCTGTGATGCCCAGAACTGCACACAGTACTCAAGGTGAGGCTGCACCAGCACAGAGTAGAGCACGACAATCGCTTCCCTCGACCGACTAGCAATGCCGTGCTTGATGTATCCCAGGATACGGTTGGCCCTCCTGGCTGCCAGGGAACACTGCTGGCTCATATTCAACTTACTGTCAACCACAACCCCCAGATCCCTGTCTGCAGGGCTGCTCTCCAGCGTTTTGTCACCCAGTCTGTACATATAGCCAGGGTTGCCCTGTCCCAGGTGCAGGACCCGGCACTTGCTTTTGTTAAACTTCATATGGCTGGTGATCGCCCAGCTGTCTAGTCTGTCCAGATCTCTCTGCAAGGCCTTTCCACCCTCATCCAAGTCCACAACTCCTCCAAGTTTGGTGTCGTCGGCAAATTTGCTCAGAACACCTTCTAGTCCTACATCCAAATCATTTATAAAAACATTGAAGAGGACTGGCCCGAAAATGGAGCCTTGAGGGACCCCACTAGTGACCATCTGCCAGCCAGATGTAGCCCCATTTACCACAATCCTTTGAGCCCTGCCCGTCAGCCAATTGCTCACCCAAAATAAATAATGAACTTCCATTAAAATGTTTTGTAAATGCATCTTATCAATACATTTTTTTAACTTACCTTCTGGTAATTTATACATTTTCTAATTCTCAGTCAATTAAAATATCATTTTAAATGGTTTTGTTCAAATGAAGAAAGGTAGCTAGTAACTGCTTTGTGAGATATCAGTTACTAACTTCAAAAATTGAGCTTTATCACTAAGTATATTAATGTCAACAGCATCTACATAGAGCCACCTGGAATAAACATCTTCATGACTGTTTGAAAACAAAATGGGTTAGTTTTTTGTATGTGTGAAATGTCACTTCTTTTTAATCTGTGAAGATGCAATTTTTTTTATTTTTTTTTTTAAATCTCATCTCTTTTTAACACTTGTACCAGAATGTCTATGTAAGTTAAGATTAGCAGAGAAAGCACTTGGGAAAAAAAGCACCTGGATGCCTCTCAGAGGGGAATGGCAAATGAAAGTAAATATGTCCAAGTTCTACCAGCTGCTGTTGGTGCATGGCTAGACTGCTGCTGTCCTAGGGAAGAGGTGTCATCAACTCTATCTGGAAAAGGCTAAAAGAGCTGAGAATATCCTCTCCAACATTTTGCATTAAATATCTTTTACTAATCAATATATACTATTTCTATAACATCTACTTTTTAAATGTAAATAGTAAAATAAATAAATATGTCATCTGTTTATGCAAAGACCATTCATCAATGAAAACCTCCATTTTCTCTGCAGTACAGTTGAGAAAGTGCTGTCATACAAGACCAGCTACATAACCTCCTAAAAGTAAATTCCAGTTAGAATATAGCTGAGAAACGTTGTAGGTGACAAATTGCAGTCAGCCCCACAAAGCAAACTGCAGTTCTGAATCTAAGGATAAATATCCAACCTTTGAGTTTATTGACCTTACACTGAATATAAGATTTTAGGGAAGCCAAACAATATCAATCCATTTTTAAAAGAAAGATTTCAGAGGAATGAAATGAGTTTTTTTTTTTTCACTTGTTTGTTTGTTTGTTTTTATGGGGAAACATTGTACTGGAAATCTATTAATTTCTTACTTTAATCACAGAATCATTAAGGTTAGAAAAGACCTCCAAGATCATACAGTCCAACCATCAAAGATGATGGTTGGAAACATCAAATGCTTTAAATCTCTAGTTTGTTGAATCTAACTCTCACTACTCCACAACTGCCAGAATTATAAACATATTAATGTCCTAGATGAACCAGAAAATTAATGAAGAGTTCTGGGCCCCCACAGAAAATAAGTTTAATTTCCATGTTTTTATCTGAAGAAAGCTTTTTTAGACTCCAAAGGACTATTCCAACTCCTGCAGATTGTACAGTGAACATTAATAAGGCTGAATATATAAGTATTTTCCTACTGGAGATTTTATAAGTGGGTGTTGTGGCTTCTTTTTATTTTAGGCCAACATCTTTAAATAATAGCAGTTTTCTTATTAATTATTTGCATTTTGAGTGCTCAAACAGAATTTTTTGAGATAAATTTGTTGTTCTCTTATCTTCAAAAAAGATGATAAATAATTACTTAAACATAAGTGAGAAGTTCCAAAACGAGAGGTCATATAAAAGGAGATATTATCAATTAATTAATCCACTCATTTATTATTTTTAAACCTTCTCATAAACTTAGTTTTGATTCATACTGCTCTAATTTTTGAAATACGAAATAGCTTAACCCTTTCAAAACACTGGACATACGTTCTTTTCCTGAATTTTAGTTAAGAAATCCTTATTCTGGGATGTGACATTAGTTTTTGTCCCAAATGCTTGATATGTCTTAATTCATCAGTTGTGCACCTTCTGACCTATGATAGGGTCCACAAGCTAAGGCAGGTATTATTGAGGGAAGTACAAGTTAACAAATAATCTTCCCAAGCAGCCTGAATTTTCTTTAAGGGACTTTTATGCAGACAAATATCTTCCACACACGTGAAATGTTGCCGTCTGGAATTTAGTGGATCAAGGTCCTTTAGATCACAATGGTTCCTTGCAGCAGGATAGTTTGCATTTTCTGAGAAACTCTTCTTAGTAAAAATCCTTTTTGCTGTACATAACTGTTGCAGTAGATTAGTCTGTTGATAAAATTTTCTAATGTCTTAAAAACAATTATAGAACTTAGGTTTTCTTTATACTATAAAAGCCAAACATCAAATCTTACAGACTTAGAGAAAGTGCTTTAATGAATATAATGAATACTCCTGTATAATCTAGTTTTTTACACATCAACTCTGAGTCAAGTTTAAAAAAAAAAAAAAAAGAAACAAAATGATTTGTTTATAATTTTTTGTTGCTTTCGTTTGTTTTTTAGTCTCCCTATATGTTCCTGCAAAACTGCAGCCTTGATTTACACCTCATTTTCCCTGATAAAGTCTTTTTAATATTCCAGGATGTGTGGTCCCACAGATTTTTTTAATTTTATTTAATTTTTATTTTTACGTCATTGAAAGTTGCCAGTTGAAATTCTCATTTTTCATTGTATTCTGCCTTTAAACACTTGCTTCTTGGATACTTTTAAGCAAAATTCATCACATAAAAGAAATTTGTAGTAAAAAGAGTGACTTCTCTCAGCAGGAAATGCAATTTTCAAAGACATCAAGCAAAGGAGATGCCTATATTCAACGATGTATTATGACTACAAATTTGGTTTCTAGCAGCAGGAATATCTCTGAGCTATAAGCAATCATAAGGCTCTTTGAAACTGGAGAATATGCAATCTATCCTTTGCTGGAAATATATTTAAGAAGTGATTACACTTCTTTGTAAAATAGGATAGATTAAACAATTGCTGTAATGACAAAAGGGAACAGCGTGCAAAGCTAGTCAAAAACTACGTATAAAGAAAAAAAAGCTTTCAGCAGAATGTGGCATTATAAGTAACAGAGCCAGATATCTCTGAGCAATGCAATGCAAAAAGCAGGAAGAGAAATATGGAGAAAACTGAAAGAGAAAAGTAAGAGAAGAAAGCCCACAGCGTTCTTCTGGGAAACAAAACAAAACAAAAGAAGAAGAAGAAGAAGAAGAAGAAGAAGAAGAAGAAGGAGAAGAAGAAGAAGAAGGAGAAGGAGAAGGAGAAGGAGAAGGAGAAGGAGAAGGAGAAGGAGAAGGAGAAGGAGAAGGAGAAGGAGAAGGAGAAGGAGGAGGAGGAGGAGGAGGAGGAGGAGGAGGAGGAGGAGGCGGAGGTGGAGGAGGAGGAGGAAGAGGATTTGGATTACAGTTCATTAAGATGATTCTGGCTTGCTTTATGCTACATGTTCTGAATAACTGAATACCAAATATTGTACTTAATTTCTTCCTTGATTCGAAGGGAGTTTCAAGGTGACATATATAGTAATGAAACAAACAGAACCAGGTGCTGTACTACATCAAAGACTGGTGAAAAAACACTCATACCATTTAATTGTTAGGTTTCTCAGTAACATGATTTATCTCATGCCAAATCTCAGTCTCCTAGACAATGCTTGACCCTGGTTCAGGAGAATGATGAACCAGAAAGTAGGCAGCTTGAATGAACCTACCTTGTTTTGAAGGTGGCTTAACCATATGGAGGTGAATTATGCAGAATCACTTGATTTCTAACAAGCAAGAAAGGCTTGACAACTTCTCCTCACTAGAATATAAAGCATATGAGTCTTTACAGGAAGCAACAGAAATTGGACATTATGTTAGGTAAATGGTTGATATTTCAGACTGCCAACCATCATCATCAACTTAGAAGCAGTTTTGTCCCATACTGTCGATTCTGATTATTTACCAAGTGGAAAACAACCTTAAGGCTTCAAATATAAGTTAGTTGACTAAGTAAAATTTTTAATGCACATTTCTGTAATTCACCTACTTTTTTAGCAAGCTCTATTAAACTGGTATTTTATTTAGAGATTTACAAAGATTTTAAACAAATGATTGGATACTGTAGTACAGGTAGTTCCAGAATTATTAAAAAAAAAAAAGTTTGTTTTTTTTCCTCTTAATTCAGTTGTTCTGTACACATTCAGATCTTTAGTTTAAGGCTGTTTATGCTACATTATTCCTGAAAGAAATCAATTCAATCTTCATTTATAGCAAGCAATGTGTATGATCAAAAATGATATGCAGAATACGGCCACTTTTGTTCCAAAGTGACCTCAGATAAATGCGTGTCATTGTTATGTGCACATGTCCTACAGGAAGTCTTTAATCCTACTTTACAGTATTAATCATTTTTCTTGTCTTTTCCCTGATGTGAGAGTCTAAAGACCATTTTCACATCTTATTCTAACCTGTTTTTACTAATACTTATCATGATATAAACATTAAATACTCTGACAACCAAAACATTTTGACTGGCCATTTTCCAGTCACAAAACGTATAGGTCCAGTCCTGAAGAATGTAGAGAAAAGAATTATATCACAGAAGAACCAACTTAAAAATGCAAGAAGCTGTTGCCTAACTAGATAAACAACATTCTTAAATTTTCTCTAAATTTCTAACTTCATAATTTTTCTCTATGTGTCCTTTCTTACATTCATCACTCTGCTATATATAGAGCTGTCTTACAATGAGATTTTCTTAGCTGGGTGACCAGAAGAGGTCACTTGTCCCTAATAAAACTGTGTATATCAAAAAATCTGGTGACAACTGCAGTAAAACTTGGAAATCTGGTTGAATACATTTTATGGGTATACCATGCTGTGAGAGCCAAAGCTCATAAAAGTGTTGATATAAATCCAGAGTTCTCAAAAGCGTGGTTATCTAGTCTTTAAGCCAAACAGCCATTGCCTGTCCTCACAGTAAATCCATTGTTTACCAGAAATCCTCAATGGAATTTCCACATATGCATTGTCCATTGTTTTATGCACAGAATTAACTCTGAATTTTCTGAAGAAGATTGGATTTACTGATCACATGTAGAACACATGTAAAGCATATTCACATATATCCCCACAAGAAGCAGGGAATAGCGATACTTGTATCAACCTCTTGTCCATCCTGTTATCCTCGTTTCAAGTCCACTTTTACATACATCTCTCTCAATTTTATCATAGAATCACAGCATATCCCGAGTTGGAAGGGACACACAAGGATCATTGTGATCAAACCATATTTTTAAGAGCGTTGCCCAAATGCTTCTTGAACTCTGTGAGCCTTGGTGCCATGACAACTTCCCAGGGGAATCTGTTCCAGTGCCAGACCACTCTCTCAGTGAAGAACCTGTTCTTAATATCCAATCTGACCCTCCCCTGACAGCTTCATGTTATTCCCTTGGGCTCTCTCTATATAATAATAATATATAATATAATTGATTGACATGACATGACATGCCATGACATGACATGACGTGATATATAATTGTGTGCATATATATATGTGATATATATATTATATCCTTCTATTCTTTATTGATAAATTATGGAAATAGTAAGTTAGCAAAAAGACACTAGCAAATGTCTAGAAGCCAAATAAAAACACACACACACAAAAAAAAAAAACTTAGAAAATGTCTAAAAGCCAAATAAGATATTAGAGATACTAATTTTTCATTCACATTCTTCGTTAGATTACTAGGTAGCATTTAATCAGAAAGCACAGAATTATTATAGAGTTCAATCCAAGCTTTCCAATTTTTATTTTTTTTCTCTCTGGCAATGAAGCACAAAAGAGTTAAGTGACACATTCCTGACCATACAGTAAGATGGGAGGTGAGAGAGGCAACAGAAGGCAAACTATGACCTTAGCAAGATGAGCTTTTTCGACTGTAGAGCAGAAGCTCTGTTAAACTGGAACGCAAGACTGTTACTTTTATGCATATTCTTAGTTTGCACATCTGTCCTTTAAATAATTGAAAAACAACCCTTAAATTTGTATAATAAGGGAATGCACAGAAGCAGAATGTACTGTGTTGGAAATTAATAGAAATATCATGCAGTTCAACGTCTTATGTGGAACAAGTGACAAGCTGAAAATTCTTGCAGCTTGGCACACAGGTCAGGCAATAAGATTTAAATTAATAACACTTATTTGACATCAAATATGATGTCACACTGTGTTTATTGTCTGATGGTTGAGGTCTCAAGTAACTGATTAAGGTGTCTAAAATAAGTCAATGGAATCTAAATACCTAGATCTCAGGAAAAAAAAGAATTTCAACTTTACACTAATGTTTTAATCAAAAAGGTCTGTAATTCAGTCAGCATTACCATTTGAGAACAGCAAGAGTTGTAGGCAGCTAGGATAATATATTTTTTTAAACATGAATAGATTCACTAAATGTTTAGATGTTTCTGTTCTGCTGCTACCTTCAGATACAGCTTAGAGAAAAATTTAAACTCCTGAGAGTTCTGAGCCTGCCAAAAATATATATTAACAAAAATTTAAAAAAGCATATTAGGTACGTCTATCTTCATTAACATTACAGTCTAGAGAAACTTTGCCTAAATGAGTATAAATCAAGCCCACCTTTCACTTCTTATATGTCTCTTAACTACATATTCCTTCCTATTCCCTCTCTTGAGCAAGAAACAATGAAGACGCAAGCAAAAGATAGACTAGCTCTATGACTGTTCCTGAATTAGTTTTGGTGTGGCTAAGCACATAATTGTTTTTGGCTCTGACAGTTTACTGTCTCAAATGTATGCTTAGTTCTGGACTTGGGACCAGAAGAGAAATATTTGGTGCTAGAAAAATACCCCAAATATTACTATATATCCATGCATTTCTATTCCTTTACTATTCACACCAGTAGGTACTTTAGCAAAACCACACTGCTCTCTTACTTTCCCTGCTCAACTGAACAGAGGAGAAAATACCATTTAAATAAATAAAATAATAATAATAATTAAAAAAAAACACCTTGTGCCTTGAGACAAGGACATGAAGGTCACTCACCGATGATCATCATAGGCAACATAGACTCAGTATAAGGGAGATTGTTATAATTTATTGTCTATTACTAATAGACTAGACTAGTGTAAACTAAAAGCGAACTAAAAACACCTTTCCTCCACCCTATCCACCCTCTTCTACATCCATGACCCTCTCACCTCCTGTTGGGGCTCTCCATGGGCTGCAGCCTCCTTCAGGCCACATCTAACTCTTCTGATGTGGGCTCCTCTGTGGGCTGCAGCATGGTTATCTGCTCCATCATAGTACACCAGCCTATTCCACCATGGGCCTCTCCAAGGTCCACAGAGGAACATCTCTGTGCCCAGAGCACCTCCTCCTCCTCCTTCTTCACTGAGTTTGGTGTCTGCAGTATTGTTGTTCTCTGCATTTCCTCATTCCTCTCTCCCAGTTGCTGTTATACAACATTTTTTACCCTTTCTTAAATATGTTCTCACAGAGGTCACCCCTGCAGCTCTCTCACTACCAGAACCCTGCCATGTAAATGTAATACAGGTTTACTGCCTCTGACTATCACATCTTTAGGTATTTGCTATCCCGGGTGAAATCCAACAGACCTTTTTGTCCTTATTCTTTCATTTGCTATATCCTGTTGAGAAAAGGGATTCTTCTGGCAAAAACCTCAGGCAGAGTAAGCAATCAGACTCACAGCTACCATTTCTGATGGCTAACTGGGGCAAACTCCACTGATCAGTCTTGCTAGAACAATGAATCACTCTTCCAAGGTACCTCTCTCCACCCAACTGCTTTCATAATCTAAACACCTGACATAAACCCTCTGAATCACTCAGACATCAGTAAATATGCATTTTAGGATTATCTAAATTTGTGTTTCTTATGCAGCAATAGCATAATAGTAATAGTTTCATTTCAGAAACACAGTCATGACCAAATATATCAATGAGATTGCATGGATATAGCTGAATATAACATTTCAATAAAATCAAGATAGTAAGACCAAGACAGTATAAAATTAATCTATATTTAAAGGCTAAGAGGAAACATGTCAGATAAACAAGACAAGTGACAGGGATCTTTATAAGACTTCTGTTTAAGAATAAATTCTGATAATCATTTGGAAGAAGTCAAAATTTTTCCTGGTATAGTATACAGAGCAAGTAAAAACATAAGAGAGTAAAAATGCAAATGCAACTTTTCAACTGTATATTTAGGCACAAATCAGCCATATGTTTCTGTCATAAATTAGCATTTACTACCGAAAATATGCCTGTGGATACCTTAAAAGGAAAAAAGAAAAACAATGGAAGGAATATCTGAAATTCAAACATAGAGAATTAAAGGCATAGAGAATTAAAGGCATATGCAATATGAACTGTGCATGACCTGGATTATGATTAAATTTTGCTTAACATAAAATACAGACACTTTGTACTTGCACTACAAGGTGTAAAAGTATTCACTAAGAACTTCTCAACCATCGCCATTCTTTGTAATTATGCTAAGATCATTCGTTAGAAAAAAAAAAAAAGAAAAAAAAGAAGAAAAAAAAAAATGACATGGAACATCACTATGAATTGCAGACATTAATAGAGTGTCTTATCCAACAAATAATTGTGAATATGTATTATAAAGTCAGAGTATCATGATTACAATGGTACTGTGCCTTCTGGTGGTCTTGTGTATCTGTTTTACTTTTATGTTTTTCAAAGTCAAAAGAAACACATGAAATTTCTGTATTGTCTCACCTGAGTTGCTGAGGAATTTCACTTGGCTGAGAAAATTGTTATTCCAATTTAAAGGTTTCATTTTCACATTTCAGTGAAAGCTTTTGCATTTATCTATTGTGTGATCAATAAGATAGGGAAGAAGACATTACCATTTTTAAGCTAAATTGATTCCATACAATAGCATTTAAAAACTAGTTTAATTTTCGTCTGAAAGTAGTGCAATGGTATACATTTGCAGTACGGTTAATGGTATAAAGGCTATGTATATGAAAAAAAAAAAGAAGAAAAACAACAGCAACAACCAAAACACTAAGTATCAGTGCCCATTCTGGTTGAGTTACAATACCAATATCATGCTAAGATATTGAAGTGGTGGAGAACCACTTCACACCTTGTCACAATCCTAAGGGACATTAACAGCCTCACCTATGACCCACCCCACACTCTTGACCATGGATGTATGACTTCATTTCATCTTAGCCTTATGTTTTCAGTCCCTGTCCCAGAGACACTGTAAAAGTGCCAGTATCCAGTCCTGTCCCTGCCCCTGAATGGACCCTTCAGCCATACATTTTGACTTGTCCCTGTCTCTGTCCCTGACCCCATTGTCCCCCTGTACTCTGCTCTGGTGAGGCTGCACCTTTAGTACTGTGTTCAGTTTTGGACCCCTCACTACAAGAAGGACATTGAGGCCCTGGAACATGTCCAGAGAAGGTCTACGAAGCTGGTGAAGGACCTGGAACACAAGTCCTGTGAGGAGCAGCTGAGGGAACTGGGATTGTTTAGTTTGGAGAAGACAAGACTCACGGGAGACCTTATTGCTCTCTACAGCTACCTGAAAGGAAGTTGTGTGGGGCTGGGGGTCAGCCTCTTCTCACAGATAACTAGTGATAGAACTAGAGGGAATGGCCTCAAGTTGCACCAGGGGAGGTTTAGGTTGGAAACTAGGAGACATTTCTTCTCAGAAAGAGTAGTCAGTCATTGGAACAGGTTGCCCATGGAGGTGGTGGAGTCACCGTCCCTGGGGGTGTTTAAGGAAAGGTTGGAGGTGGTACTTAAGAACATGGTTTAGTGGGTGATAGTGGTGGTAGGGGGATGGTTGGACCAGATGATCTTGGAATTCTTTTCCAACCTTAATGATTCTATAATTCCATGCAGAATCTCTCACTTTTCAGGACAAACGAGATTAGGAATATGAAACAAATCTCCTTTTGCTCTCGGCTGCTCACTGGAGAGACCCTGGACCTGGTTCATGTGTTGTTATGTAGGTGGACCCTGTTACCAGTCCTCAGCTCTGCCCCTGTGTTCAGCCCCATGAGCAAGGGTACAGCCTGCACAGGGTTACCCTTGTCTCTTGGATCACTGTAGCTGTCCTTCATTGGCTTGGCTCTCTTCTCTTCTGTTATAAGCAAGTACAGACTGCTTATAACTTATAACTGCTCGAGTTACTGCTTAACTTCCTTCGTATAAAATATTAGCAGGGTTCCTGGGACTTGAGTAACTTTTCTGTTTCTTGAAGACTTTTTATCATCCTGATATCATTCTACATAAACATACTAAAGTAATATTTTTTTAATTTTTACTTTTTTTTTTTTTTTGCCTATAAATCAACTCCCCTTTTTATATAAGATTATAATCTTAGACTGTTTTGAGCCTGTGCAAGCCCTAAATATAGGCTAAATAGACACAGAAATCTTTCAAATACGTGGGTTATGGCCACTGCACTGCTGAAGAATATCCCATCTAAGCACAATGAACAGCATATACAGAGCTATTGTATGGTTCTTCTGTCTTCTTTCCACAGTACTGTTTCATGGCTCCCCAGAAAATTTCATAGATATGACATTGTTCTCCTAGGTGAGGTCTGCTCCAATCAGGACGTTAGGTCTTTTACCTGGCATTAATAACCACAAAAAGGAAGAAACTCATTTGCTGTCTCTCTTGTCTGGCTATAAAATATAGCATATATTTAAGTGATATGATGCATATAAAAATAATAGACACACTCTTAATCCTAGAACATAGAAGGAAATGAAGGAATATAAAAGTGATAGGGAAATATGATAGGATGTGACTGTGTGACTAGTATTTCATACAGAAATGCCAACAGCTATAAAAAAAAAATAATGGAGGGAAAGGGTATACAATGGTCATATTATCTCAAACACTGATTGATGAGCTGGAAAAAAAAAAAATCATACCGCTTCTCTGGCTTGTTTAAAGGATGAATTATTGGTCACACACACTTAACAAAAACACCAAGGTGGGAAGGTGGGAAGGCAGCTCTGGAGATCAAGACCAAGTTGGATGGGAGTTTGAGCAATGTGTTTTAGTGGAAGTGGAAGCCCATTGGGGTGGGGGGGTGGGGGTTGGGGGGCGGGGGGCGGGGCTGCGATTCAATAATCTTTAAGGTCCCTTCTGTTCCAAACTGTTCTAAGATTCTCTGATTCCATGGTTGTCTAGTACATTCCTGTGCTCAGAGCAGGAAGAATCAGCTAAAGTGGGTTGCTCAAGGCTGTGTTGTCACATTTTGAGTATCTTCAAGGATGGAGATTCCACAGACTCTTTGGTAAACCAGCTCCAGTGTTTGTTACTACTGTTTGCTTTAAGCAATAAGGCAAAGGTAGGTAGAAAACAAAAGCTATTTTTTTGTTTGTTTTTGTTCTGTTTTGTTTTGTTTTGCTTTTGTTGTTCTTGTAGGCTGATACAACCTGATACAAAGTTTTAAGGATGTTCAATACTGGAGTGTTCAGATGACATCACTTGTTAACTGAAATTATGAAACTCCAGCTATGCTGGAGTAATGTCTGTGGCTCAGACAGCATAGAAGGGTGACAGGATAAAGGAAAAAGCTGATGATAAATAATAGTTTCACATTACATTAAAAAATGGAAAAGAAGAAAAATCATTGGTCTTCCCTGTCATTATCTGTAACTAGCATATCTATTATGTATAATTGCCACTATCGTGAACATAACTACTTAAAAAAGTCAAGAAAAAGGGAGCAGAGAACTGACAACGGCAAGGTATTATAACACGCTAATCAGTCCAGTGATCACTATTGTGTGATGCCTGGTGTCTTTATGGTTTCTGATCATTCAAACAACTTAAATTGCATTATCAGTTTCATAAAAAAGAATCTGTGGATATCATTTAATGAAATAATTTCTAAAAATTTCTTTAATTTTCTCCAGTAAATACAGACCACTTCTCTGTTTGTAGCTACTAATGGCAGGAATGAAAGTGACGATCCATTCTAACTGGAGACATTAGTCTGATCCACAGCTCAGTAAAATCAATAGATAGAGTCTCATTAATTTAAATGAATAAATACTAATACTAATACTACTACTACTAATAATAATAAAGCAAATATGCACTGGCAGCATCTGTAAGCTACAAGACAAAGGCCCAAGCTTACATGTGATACTATTTGGTATGTTTCCCCTGAAATGATCTGGTTTCTGAAGAGGCTGTTAGGCAGGCCCTTCTTGGTATATTTTCCAAAACATAAGTGTTGTGGTTTAGCCCGGCTGGCAGTCAAACACCACACAGCCGTTTGCTCACCCTCCCCCCTCCCTCTCCGGGATGGGGGAGAGAAACGGGAAAGTGAAGTCTGTGAGTTGAGATAAAGACAGTTTATTAAGACAGGGAAAAGAATAACAACAACAATAATAATAATAATAGTATTAATAGTAATAATGTGTACGAAATAAGTGATGCACAATGCAATTGCTCACCACCCGTTGACCGATGCCCAGCCTATCCCCGAGCAGCCGCCCCCCCCCCCCCTCCACCCCAGCTAGCCACCCCTATATATTGTTCAGCGTGACATCAGATGGTATGGAATACCCCTTTGGCCAGTTTGGGTCAGCTGTCCTGGGTCTGTCTCCTCCCAGCTCCTGCTGCATCCCTAGCCTGCTCGCTAGCAGGACAGAAAGAGGCTGAAAAGTCCTTGGCTTGGTGTAAGCACTGCTCTACAACAATTAAAACATCAGCATGTTATCAGCACTCTTCTCATTCTAATCCAAAACATAGCACCCTGCCAGCTACTAGGAGGAAAATTAACTCTGTCCTAACTGAAACCAGGACAATAAGTAATAATTCAACTGAAAGTTGGGGTTAGTTGACATAAAGCTGTTATTTGTTGCTCTACAATTTTCTCCATAAACTGAGAAATATACAGAAATTTTCTTTTTTCCTCCCTCCCATTCTTAACATTCTCCTTTATTCTGTAAGTTCCAGTCACCTTTTTCTTTATCTTATCTAACTCATTAACATAATTCATTCAAATTTACAGTGATTTTTGGCAAGAAGTTTCTTCTTCTTGACTTTAGACATTAGGAAAGACTTATTTGCTCAAGCTTTTTGTTTGTTTATTTTGTTTTGTTTTGTTTCTCCTAGCTTCTACAAAATCTGTCTTATGTTCATCCATAAAACTTAATGACTTTTACAAAAGCGGTGTCTAAAATTAGAGCATTGGCTGTAGATCAGGTGAAAAAATTCAGTGTACACGTGTCAATGACATTAGTACTATCCTGATGATCAAACCATTATCCATTTTTGTCTGCATTTTTGCTTCCCATGTATCTTCCGTGCATGTCTTTAAAATACTAACAATGACAGAAATAAACTTTTTAAAATTTTGAACATAATGACAGAAATAAAGTTTTTAAATTTTTGAAATTTAATTATGATTTCAGCATGATTTCACTTTGTTAATTATTTTTGTAGACAAAGAAAGTATATAATGTGGTGGAAAGCTAATCACCAAACTGTATTAAAAATGAATGTCAGAAACCCATTCTCCAATACATTCCTTATATTAATTCTGGAGGAATAATACTTGATTTGTGGATGTTATGCATTTCCTGTAAACAGTGAAATGATAAGTGAGAACTAATTAGATCTGCTACTATGTCTTCAACATTTTTTTTTCATTTACAGAATCACAGAATCACAGAATCGTCTAAGCTGGAAGAGACCTCCAAGATCACTGAGTCCAACCTCTGACCTAACACTAACAAGTCCTCCACTAAACCATATCACTAAGTTCAACATCTAAACGTCTTTTGAAGACCTCCAGGGATGGCGACTCAACCACTTCCCTGGGCAGCCCATTCCAATGCCTAACAACCCTTTCAGTAAAGAAGTTCTTCCTAATATCCATCCTAAACCTCGCCTGGCACAACTTGAGCCCATTCCCCCTTGTCCTGTCACCAGGCACGTGGGAGAATAGACCAACCCCCACCTCTCTACAGCCTCCTTTAAGGTACCTATAGAGAGCGATGAGGTCTCCCCTGAGCCTCCTCTTCTCCAGGCTAAACAACCCCAGTTCCCTCAGCCGCTCCTCGTAAGACTTGTTCTCCAGACCCCTCACCAGCTTCGTTGCCCTTCTCTGGACTCTCTCGAGCACCTCCATGTCCTTCTTGTAGCGAGGGGCCCAAAACTGAACACAGTACTCAAGGTGCGGCCTCACCAGAGCCGCGTACAGGGGGACAATCACTTCCCTAGACCTGCTGGCCACGCTGCTTCTTATACAAGCCAGGATGCTGTTGGCCTTCTTGGCCACCTGAGCACACTGCTGGCTCATATTCAGCCAACTATCAACCAGTACTCCCAGGTCCTTCTCTGCCAGACAGCTTTCCAACCACTCATCTCCCAGCCTGTAGCTCTGCTTGGGGTTGTTGCGCCCCAGGTGCAGGACCCGGCACTTGGCCTTGTCCAACTTCATACAGTTGACCTCAGCCCATCGGTCCAGCCTATCCAGATCCTCCTGCAGAGCCTTCCTACCCTCGAGCAGATCGACACACGCACCTAACTTGGTGTCATCTGCAAACTTACTGAGGGTGCACTCAATCCCCTCATCCAGACCACTGATAAAGATATTAAAGAGGACTGGCCCCAGTACTGAGCCCTGGGGGACTCCACTAGTGACCGGCCTCCAACGGGATTTGACTCCATTCACCACAACTCTTTGGGCCCAGCTATCCAGCCAGTTTTTAACCCAACGAAGCGTACGCCAGTCCAAGCCAAGAGCAGCCAGTTTCTTGAGGAGAATGTTGTGGGAAATGGTATCAAAAGCCTTACTGAAGTCAAGGTAGACCACATCCACAGTGGTTTATTTCATTACTGTCATGATTTGACTATAATTATAAAAGAAAAAGAAGAACCAAATTTAGCAGTGTAAATAAAAAGAGGAATTTACCTAATGCTTCAGGTAGATGAAATTTAAAAGACTGAAAAATAATGCAACAAAATTTCATGTATTGCAAAAAAAAAAAAAAAAAAAAAAAAAAAAAAAAAAAAGAAAAGAAATATGTAAAAAATAGACCAAAATGTAAAAAAATAAATCACAATAACTTTGCAGATATTTTCTTTAAACATATCAGAAATTATTTGATTTCTAACATAAAATGCACTGTTATTTAGATAAGAGTGATATAATCCTTTATTGCTCTCAGCATTGAGTGGAATTCATCAGGAAATAATTATTTCATTTAAGAAAATACAGAAATATATTTTGATATAAAAGTATTCATTTTGATATTCATTATGATAAAAAATCATTCTGATAAGTTGTATCATAATGTACAGTTCTGTAAGGATAAATCTACATAAATAAAGACATTTATGTATGGACAACATTAATGTAAAGGGAAATTAAGGTATGGATGTCTCATATATTTTTTAAATATATATTTTAAATTCTTAATCTGAATCCTAAAACTGTTACTTGCAGTTTTTATTATGGAATTTCTTTTCCTTCCCTCCTTAAACATATAGCTTTTTGGGAGTGGATGCTTCACTGCTATCATAGTTACAGCTAAGCAATTACTATAAGAACCCTAGCTATTTCACTGAAAATTGAAGCCAAGATTTACGTTCCAGAAGACCAAACAGACCTTTCAGAGATCAGTACTATGAACCCTGATGTCACAATTTACATTTAAAGATTTGGATTTGGTTTTGAGGGTTTTGACATTTCTGACATCCAGTGACATTCAGCACAGCTGTACTGAATTATAGCAGAAACTGATCTGGAACTGAAACTAAGAGCACATGTCAATCATTTTTACCTTTTTGCCAGTCCACCTTTAAATGGACTTTGACACAAAAGCAGAAACACTGATTGAATATGACCACTAATACATATACGATGTATTAAAAAAATGTTATTTTTTGAGAAGTT